>NC_056741.1:1515160525-1515440525 GCF_019279795.1 Protopterus annectens
TAGGTCCCTCTATTATACCTCTGGGGCAGCAGCCTGTAGCTGGTGAGTATGGTGCTGTTTGTTCAGGTTTGCCAATACACCGGCCATGTTATGGCCATGATATCTGCCATGCACACATTTAACATACCTACCCATAATGCATGCTGTACATGTTCACTTATTGTTGCTGTTAACTGCACTGCATCACAGTGTTCACCATGGTGGCAAATCTGAAGGGCATGTAAGAGTCCTGCAATATAACTAACAACCTGTCATTGCAAGATGTGTGCACAGAGATGAACCTAATGGTGGGACAAATGGCCTACGGTAGGAACATGTCTGAAACATCACCCTTATACAGTGCTACAACAGTGTGTATATACCACTATTACAATGGCAACTGTTAAAGATCTGCACAATGGCATATCACAATACTGCATTCCACAATCCTTACAACCTGTAATGTGGTCCTAACATGAGCAATGAATGTGTACTATGGAATCCTATGTTAGGACAGCAAATATGGGGAATACATATCTTAACAAACACTGGAAGCATATGTGTGCATACACTCCAAATATATTGTGGAAGCAGCTTTTGACGTACTGACAGTATTCACTCTTCATGAGTATGCACCTTCCAGCAAGTACAGGTCCTCAATGTCACACCAAGAAATGGTCTGCTGTCCAAGATGTATGTCCATCACATTTGCTCACTCACCTGCAACAGAGGCAGCTGTGGCTTGCACATATCTTACAAGCCATGAAATGGATCCCATACCCAACAGGTAGCATGCAGGAGTGGGACATATAGCCTTACCTCACCATTGCATATACCATGGCAAATAGTGCAGACAGTCATGTATGTGATAAGGATATATGGGGCAACATTAATGTAGAAAATAAACAGATGGCCATCCAAAATAGATGACAACACATATTACAAACTGGTCATGGAGGCTCCCTAGTAACATGCCACAACATTGAGGGAGTTGCAGGAATGTCTACCAAGTACTGACTGTGCAGTACCTGTTTTGACAATCTCCTGGACTCTGCATATGTGTGGCCCATGGGTTAGGGTAATCAGATGGGATAGTTGTTCCACAGGAAACATCAACCAGGGCTCTCTACAGGTAGCGTATGCATAACATCAAAAGTCCCCCAAAGGCAAGTGTTGCAATGTGTAATGGTGTACCAAGACCAAGCTGGAAACCTACAGACAGTATCAATTAAGATACATGTGCTGCACAAGCAACACCTCACTCCACCTCAGGCCCACCATCCTCATCTGTACCTTGTTGGTGCCAGTGTACACCTGTATGTTTGCCATTTATTAGCAGGGACTAAGCTGGTAGACATGGTGTTCTGAATTTGGGACACTGCAAAATGACACTCATGTCTAGCCCATAGTTGTCAAGCATCTGCAAAATGTCTGATGATGGGCAGGGGTGTCATCGTGAAACACAACAGTGAACTGAAGCAGTCATCCAAAGCTCGCTAAGAATGGCTGTATCTGCACACAGTCATGGTCATGAATTGTGGCAGACATAACCCTGACTCCACAGCAATAGTGAAGGCACTGTGTGACCTCTAAGGGCTGTGCACATAGTAAACCTTCCAATCTTGCAGAGTTGGGGGACATTTGTAGGGAAAGTGACCAAATACTGGCAAGTGCAGGTGGCCCATGCTAGTATACCCCTTCCAGGAATAGTGACTGCTGTAGTACACTTAAGAGTTGGTGCAACAAACCATCATGTTAAGGGTGTGCAAACTTATGCACCCACAGATTGTATGCATCTCAATCAGTATCTGCACAACTAACACATTTGTTTGATACTGCATTTGATTGCACAGGTCATATGTCACATATCAGGTTTGTGTAATGTTAACACATGCAGTACTGTGGCCCCATGGCATATCAGGGAAGAGGGTGCCATGTCAATACAGGTGTATACACTCCTCATAGCCACAGTAAGGTTTGAAGGTTGTCAATGTAATTGTATTTTATTGGTCATACATGCACCGCTGATGATGAGATCTGCAAATCAGACATTAGGCATTCACTATTGACATCTGTCCAGATATCATCCCAGGTATGTATCAGACAAACACATAGGGGCTGTGAACAGCAGAGCAAACATAACTGACACATATATACACATTCAGCAATGGCATGTACACCTGTGAGGTATGGTGCACAGTACATGCCAGGGTGCTGAATAGGTGCACAGCAATACTGTGTACATGGGTGCAGTATGTTCCAGGAGAAGGGGCATCACCTACTAACACAACCCATTCATCAAAGAGATGTATAATGTTGGTAACAGGGATTGACTATAGCTGCAGTGCATGCTGTTGAGTGCCATATGTCATGCATGTTGACAAATGGGTAATGAGAGGTCTGTGTGTAATATCTTTGTGCAACCTCACCTGTAAGTGTGTGTGTGTGTGTGTGTGTGTGTGTGTGTGTGTGTGTGTGTGTGTGTGTGTGTGTGTTTATTCAGTTAAGCAATGAAATACAGGTCTTAAAGTGTGTTTCTAGTTTTCCCCTCACGCGTGGCAAGGTGGGTCAGGGACCCTCCTGCAGGCAAACTGATGTTAGTGTCCATACAGACACTGACAATGATGATAGGTATGTTGAGGAACAGGCAGGGTTGTCAGGGGCTGAAGCTTCACTATCATTTGACATTCCACTGTTATCCACCCCATCCCCTCACACATTCACATTGCCTATATATGCCCCATCACCAGTGGCCATAGATGAGGGACAGTTGGTAGGTGGTGGCATGGGACAGGACAGTTTGGTGTCTATGGCACTTGTGTCTGGACACAGTAGCCATAGCCGGATAGCTGGTGAATTACCACACGGGCGGATGTATAGGGGTGCTTGTAGGAGGGCTGCTGGTCATCATGCCCTTGGCAGAAGTGCCACATCTGGTGTCACCAGACACATGTTTCAGGTCAGTATGGAGGTGCAGGTATGTATGGAACCATATACCAGACAGGGTCTGAGGCTGCAGAGGGCTACTCATTCTGCTGTTATTGAAAACATCATGATCTTGCAGGTGGTCACCATTCTTTTGCACAGGTCCTGGATAGACAGTTGGGTGAGATGGTGAGAATCCTCGACTGTGGAATGCCTGTGCTTGAGCATATGGTGGGAGTAGTGCGACGGCCATGTGGATGTAGGCCAGCAACACCAATAGGTGGAGGTAGACGTGGATGTGTAAAAAGTCAGAGTCAGCCCCAGCACTGCAGGGGCAGGGCACTGTCCACACCACAACATAGCAGGCTATGTGCACATGGCCCTGGCCAGTCCCAAGAGGGATCTGGATCCAGCAGACATATGTAATCATCAGGGGAGAGTACCATATCGTGGCTTGTACCTGGTGGTGCCCATGGAACCCCTGGCAGGCACAGTTCTCATGTCCATAGCCAGAGACAGTGAACTACACACCCTGCCAGGTACAGTCTGCAGCTGTCCAGCAATCCCCTGCATAGGGCAGCCACATGGCAGAACTGTGTGCATGCATATACACCCCATACCGATACACACCACATCTACACAGCTCAATTAATAATGAAACCCCCTAACACACACACACATGATGTCAAATGAATGGCTCAGCCTAGGTCTCTAGCAAACCCACAACACACCCTGTGCATATGATGATACTTGTGCCACATCCCTGTCATCCATAACATCGATGCAGGGATGGGTTCTGATATGGTTCTGATGCACAGGGTGACTGTTCTATGGTGTACCAATGTAATGCTGTGTAACATGTTTTCAGCACTAAAGCTTAATGCTTACATGTCATGATGTGTAGCTGTCCAGCCATGATGCATTATAGCTGTTATTATTTATTTATTTATTTATATTTGTTGACCGGGAGTGTCCAACTGGACGTAGGTCCATTTTCACTGGAGGCCCGGAGAGAAAAGCTCCACAGTTAAAATAAACAGACAGTAGTTACATTGGATTACATAGTGATTAACAATTTACAAAGCAATTACTTACAACATATTTACAGATGAAGAACATAGTACATCAGTAGACAACTAGAATCTTTATCTGTGAAGTACATAACAGTCATTAAAAATGTTAAAATAAGAAGTTCCTGCTGTATAAGTACTAGGCTTATGAGCATCTGAGCTTGCTATAATCAAGGTAGTTAGTGAGTGGAAGAAAGGTAGTGGTTGGATGGGGTGGGTGATATTAGAGTGGGAGTTGCAAGGGCATAGCCAGCATGTTTTATGTGCACTTTTAGTAAAGTTTTGAAGTGGGTGCATGATGGTATGCAGATAATTGTCACACACACATGATGTCAAATGAATGGCTCAGCCTAGGTCTCTAGCAAACCCACAACACACCCTGTGCATATGATGATACTTGTGCCACATCCCTGTCATCCATAACATCGATGCAGGGACGGGTTCTGATATGGTTCTGATGCACAGGGTGACTGTTCTATGGTGTACCAATGTAATGCTGTGTAACATGTTTTCAGCACTAAAGTTTAATGCTTACATGTCATGATGTGTAGCTGTCCAGCCATGATGCATTATAGCTGTTATTATTTATTTATTTATTTATTTATTTATTTATTTATTTATATTTGTTGACCGGGAGTGTCCAACTGGACGTAGGTCCATTTTCACCGGAGGCCCGGGGAGAAAAGCTCCACAGTTAAAATAAACAGACAGTAGTTACATTGGATTACATAGTGATTAACAATTTACATAGCAATTACTTACAACATATTTACAGATGAAGAACATAGTACATCAGTAGACAACTAGAATCTTTATCTGTGAAGTACATAACAGACATTAAAAAATGTTAAAATAAGAAGTTCCTGCTGTATAAGTACTAGGCTTATGAGCATCTGAGCTTGCTATAATCAAGGTAGTTAGTGAAGTGGAAAGAAAGGTAGTGGTTGGATGGGGTGGGTGATATTAGAGTGGGAGTTGCAAGGGCATAGCCAGCATGTTTTTAGGTGCGCTTTTAGTAAAGTTTTGAAGTGGGTGCATGATTGTACGGAGGTAATTGTGGGTGGGAGGGAGTTCCATAATTAGGATGCCCCTGTGGTGAATTTGGCAATTTTGTTGTAGCAGGTCTCTAGCTTATTTAGATCGCATTGCCTTAGGTTGGTATATATTGGAGAGGCATAAAGTAGGGTGGAGAAAAGGTGGGAATTTGCTATTGAAATCTTTGCTGCTTTGGTGAGAAGATGCTTATTTCTGTATAATGCTCCTAGTTTTTTGTGGACTTTTTTATGGTCATGGATATGTGAATGTCAAATTTTAGTTTATTGTCTATTTCCACTCCTAGCAATTTGGTGTGTTCAGTTGGGTATATAGTGGTGTTGTCTTTTGTTGTGATGTTAAAGTGAGAGTTGTTTTGAGTATGTTTGGTGGGCTGGAAGATGAGTAGTTTAGTTTTGTTTGGGTTGAGTATTAATTGGGCATCGGATAACCAAGTTTCAACAGAGGAAAAGGCTTCCTGTGTGACTTTTTGCAGTTTGGGTAGGGACTGGGCTGAGCAGATGATGGTCGAGTCATCTGCGTATTGTATGAGTGTGCCATGTGTGGTGGCAGAGGCTAGATTATTTGTGAAAACAGAGAAGAGTAGGGGTCCAAGGATGGATCCTTGGGGAACCCATATGGAGACAGGTAGTTGGGGAGATATGTCATTCTGCCATACAATGGATTGTTGGTGGTCAGACAGGTAACTCTGAAACCAGTTGGTGACTGATTGTGAGAAGGATAGGTTATTGAGGACAGAGATAAGTTGTTTGTGTGGTCACTAACACTGAATGATTGTGGTCTCCATAATGTATTCCGTTTGTGTTGTAGGTGTCTATGTGTCAGCAGGATGTTGGTCTGCTGTTGTTTCCTACAAGGGATATGGCAGTGTGGTGACACCATGACTGTGCCATAACCTGGGTACAGCTGAACACAAGTCACAGGTCTGTCTAACAGTTACTGCATGTGCCACATGCCTGATAGGTCTGAGGGGTGTATATAGGTGAGTGCATGGTGGCTGATTTCAGCAGCCCTTCTACAGTGGGCAATGGTAAGTGTACTGGGTGGTACACATCACATATTTGTGTATAAGACACACACAGACACACAGAGGCTTTGGTGTTGATGCAATACACAGAGAATACTGTACAGATAGATGTATGTACTTTTGCAAGGAACCCATTTTAGCCTATATAATTCCACCAAGACAGAATAGGCACAACATCACACATATATATATATATATATATATATATATATATATATATATATATACATCTAAATCTGTATATATGTAAACACATACACATATATGATGTATAACATATGTGCATAACATGTTGTGGGGTCATACCTCAGCACCAATAATTACATCCTCTTGGTGCAAGGGGATGTCATGTAAGTATTGCAGGTATAAATGTAGACTTTTGCTGCTGTAACAGGGGTTGTCTTAACAGAAATGTGTGGGAAGTCACATCTGATATTGACATGTACGCCATCAGTTACTGACAGACCTCATAAGATCATCATAGTACAGTACCACACAAATCACAGTAATGATCCTGTGGACTACAGCAGAGATATGACCAATAAATGTGGACAGTCTGCCACACTCTGGTCAGTCCAGAGGTATACACAGCCCCCCCCTTAGTGCAAGATGTGTGGACCAAGCCTGACAAAGTGGATGTTTACAGCCATGTAAATGGGGATATCATGAAAATACTAGAATAGATAAGCTCACACAGTTTATGCATTCACACACTCCTATCTGTCCTGACACATAATAACTGGAGGAGCAGAGGTCACAAGCCCACACACTACCCACTAGTTAGTAACATACATTTGTATAGCATCCCACTGCTTTGTCAGAAATACACAACAGTTATGGTGGCCCGGCAACAGTACATCTGACAAATATCTGGACATAACATCACACTGGGTAAATATACTGAGCTGCTAGGCATGTCTCAAAGCACTGTGAAACTATAGGCAGACTGCCACAACACTGGCCTACATTTCTTATGGGGGAATACACATGTACCTGCAAATATAGCAGGCTCTACAGGCATGTAACAGCACAGAGTAACAGACACCTGTGTGAAAGTGCATACCCACAACCAATCTGAATACAGTCACATATGGTAAGCATACTTAATATTACAGTATATGGACTGTGTGAACAACACCATCCTCATATGTGCCACTCACACACTAACCCTACATATACTGGATGAATACACAGTGTATTCCAATGCCTGACTGTGGTATGGGACATGTATCGGTCTGGCCCTACAAACATGTACGTAGTTAGGGTACCATACACTGGGGCAACATGCAGCATCACATAGAACAGGGCCAAGAACAATGACATCTACCACAGTCTGTACACAGGCCAAGGTACATACTCACAATACACACTCTATTGACAATCACCATAAGTACACAGACCTCACTACTGTACACACTACAACAGAATGTCCAGGTTTTGTCCTCAAATATAAGGCCTACTATACATAACATATCTAGCAGTCTGATATCTCACTGGCTTATCAGGTATGATGTCAGTAAATAATGATATACTGAACATATGCACCTCTTACTGCATGACATATGTACAAAGGTTGACAGAGCTGTGGCTGGAAGCACAAGCACAGAGCCAATATTGACATGTTGCTGTGATAAACTCATACATTTGCTGATGTAACAGGGTTTTTTGTGACATATGTCTTCTGAGGGATATGAAGTCAGTAACTCACATGGCTGTCACCATGTACTGACTGCAATCCTCAGAGTATGCTACTGCACTTCTAAAGATAGGAAATGTGTGAGTAACACAACACAATTAAGACTCCAAACACTGGCCAGTCTGCAGATAGCCCTACAAGTGAGAGTTTCCTCAAACACATAACACTGTCATGACACATATTAAATCATTTATAACAGCCATATCCTCACAAACCCTGTTAAACCAACATTACTTCAAATGTAGAAAAGCAATACGTATATTCTGTCCTCATGCCTGGAACATCCCCCTCCTGTTTGTTGGCCTGTCTCCACTGTGTATGTTGTAAGAGGTATATCCAACTACCCTCTGTGATGCTATTTGTCAAACACCCACATGAAGTCCTGCTTGCAGTGAGGGAAAAGGGCCAGCACCCACATGAAGTGCTTAGTTATAGGAGTATGTTTCCATGCAATTGGCTATAGGAATGATACCACAGCTGTTCCACATGCAATCAGCTAGTGGGGGACTGCAATTCATGCACTGGCCATCAGCTGATCATGAGCATCACTTACAAAACACAAGCTGCTACCTAAGCAAATCACGTGTACTTTTCCACATCCACCAGAGAGGGAGTAAGAGAGAAAGACAGAGACAAAGTAAGAAAGGAAGGGAGTATTAGAGTAAGAACCAATCATGTTTGTGTATGATTCATGGGTGGAGAGTGGTATCTGGGCATTATGATGGTTGCCTATATTATGTACTAAGCCATACTGTCAAATGGTGATTGCACATGGCTGTACACATTTATGGATGAGGATTGTCGACTAGAATCTCTACAATGTTTGGAAAATGTTGGCCTTGTAATGATGACAATGGGACATGTAGCTCCTCAATATAATGATGTGGCAAAACTCACACTGCAATGGACCCTGTCATTACACAATCACCCCAACACCCACGCAGGACACTGATAGCACACACAAACACACACTTACCAGTACTGAGTTTCAAACCCATATCTATGTATTTATTACATTGTTATGCAGTCATTGCACGCACCACGGAACTTACATGTTGGAGAGCTGTCCAAAGGTATCTTTGGAGGTGAGTGACATCAGCAACAGTGATAAAGGAGGGATAAGGGAAGTGTAGTACATGTGACTGTCCACAAATGCAGGTGTCAAGGAAGACACACCCACACTCTCTCTCATGGAATTATACACATTATTACAGTTGAAAGGGTCAGGATTAGAACTCCTCACTAACTAGTGTGCTACATTACAGTATTATGCAGTTATCACATGCGCCACAGAGCTTATCAGGCTGATATATAGCCAAAGGGTTATTTCAAGGTAACTGACATCAGAAGGCATGCTACTGTAGGGCAATGGGAGGTATAGTGAGTGAGAATGGCTTCAAAATCATTAATCTACACACACACACACACACACACACACACACACACACACACACACACACACACACACACACACACACACACACACTTTCCAGTACTGACATGCATGGGTTCATTGCTTCACAGGTGTATAGTAGTTGACTGTACCAAAGGCTGTACAAGGCTAGGCAAAGGGAATACCTTGGCATCAGGCCACATCACAATGGTCTCTAGTGTGGCTCGGGGGTGTAGTCCCTGGATTGGCCCACACAGGTGGGCACTGTATTCACCATCCACTCATCTGGGTTACTATTGTGGGTGGCCAGTGCTGTGCAATGTTTGCCATGTATGTGATCTATATTCCATAACATGGACAGGTTCTGGGTTGTGCACATGTCCCACATGCATGTTTTGTGACATGTGGAAGTATACCTGGGGTCTCTGGGGCATATTGTGTGGACAGATTGTTATCATCTGATGTGGCATTCCTGACTTCATGTTCTGAGACCTGGCTATGGAACTGAGGTCATGCCTGCACTTACATTGACAGCATGATAAAGGTATTCAGTGGAGTTATTGGCATCTGTCCATACAGGGCATGTGTATAAGGCATGGTATTCCCTTTGTGGGTTACATTTGCAGACTCTACAGTTGTTGCAGGCATCCAGTGGGGAGCATAGCAAAGGACCACTGTAAGCAATTATTTGCCTATTGTAGGGATGGAACAGGGTGCCATGTCCTTTTACTTCCTGGATAACACACATTCAGTCGGGAGATGTCACACATCACAGTACATTCTGATGTCAGTGGCAGTGTTGTGGTCAACAGGCATGTAGTCCACTGCAATCACACCGTGGTTACTATCTGTGGGCAATATGCAGGGAACTACCAATATAGTGGTTGTTGCCTAGCCAAGTGTGTTTGTGTATGAGACATGGGTGGAGAGTGTTCTCTGTGTAATACAAGGGTTGCCTATATTGTTCACAGATCCATAATGTCACATGTAGGGCTATGGATTGTCTACACCAGCCTCTCTGCTGTTTGACATCTGTTGTCCTTGTAAGGTGGACATTGTGACATATAGTAGGTCCTCAATATAATAAATTAGCAAAACACACCCCACAATGAATCCTGTCATTACACAATCACAGCAACCTCCACACAGGATACTGATGACACACACACTTTCCAGTACTGAGATTCAAGCCCCTACCTTGCTACTATAGTGTATTGCATTTATCCCATGCACCACGGAGGTTATTGTATAGATGCTGCCCCAAGGTACTTCTAAGGTGAGGAATATCACCAGCCCTTCTAAATACTGGCATTGGGTGATGTAGTGGGTGAGAGATCCCAAAAATAACTTTGCCCTAATCACACATTTACATTTGTCATGGGTGAGATTCAAACCGCTATCTAACTACCTTTACAGACCATTATGTTACACATTTACCACATGCACCACTGACCTGACATGGCATAGGTTTTGCAACAGATACCTGTAAGGTGGATGACATCTGGAGGACTGCTAAAGTCAGGCACTGAGATGTGTACTGGCTGTAAATAGGGACAAAAGCTTTGAGTTACACACACAAACACTTGCCACAGTTGAGATTCAAACCCATAGCTGTTTAGTTATTGCTATTTATGAAATAGAAATAGATTATTTAATTGACATGTTGACTGAGAGAGGCTATCCCAACAGGTTATTGCAGAATATTAGAAAGGAGATTTTAAAAGAAACACACATGATTAGTAATAATAAAAAATGGAAAATTAAAATGAAATTTATACACAATCTTAATGATGTGAAGGAACAAATATTAGATAATGTTATGATTATACAATGCATACACAATGCTAACAAATAAAAAACATTGAAGTGGGGTGTGGGCTTTTAACAATCAAAATCAAAGTGAAATTTTAGATGAAATAGTTTGTAGTTTAGTAGTAGTTTTTGTAGGGGGTAAAAATTATTAAGAAAGTGTGACCAGGTTTAAAGATTTAAAGATTCATGATGTGGATTCTGTAGGTCATGTAGTTTTATAGATGATGGACCTTATGTTTATATTAAAGGGACAGTACGCACTATAAAGATTAATCGTCAAACAAAACTAACCAATGCACTTTTGTACACACAGTATGCCATGCCCGGATTTTTCTTTTTTCTCTTTTTTTAGACTACCCAAACTATGAAAAAAGGTGATGAAAGAGGATTGTTTAATGCATTGAAGGGAGTTGAAGATGTTTTTGGCGGGAGATAAAATAAAAAAACAGGTAAAAATGAACAGATCTCTATTTCCAGTAGTTATTGCTACTGCACTGTTGCACATTTATGGCATGCACCACGGAGCTTATAGTGCTAGCCCTTTTCCAAAGGTATATTTCAAGGCAGATGACATCAGCAGGCTTGCTAAAGTAGGGCAATGGAAGGTGTAGTGACTGTGAATGGACTCAAAAGCATTACTCTCTACACACACACATGCACAGAGCTCCACAGTTGCCATGTCTGAGATTAGAACTCCTACCTCACTATAGCATTATGCAGTTATCACACACGCCACCGAGCTTTTAGGGCTAGCTTTTCTCCAAAGGTGTATTTAAAGGTGAATGACATCAGCAGCCTTGCTAAATTAGGGTAATAGGAGGTGTTGTGACTGTGAATGGCCTCAAAAGCATTGATCACTACACACACACAGAGTTTCATAGTTGCTATGTCAGGGATTAGAATTCCTACCTAATTAGTACATCACACTATAGCATTATGCAGTTACAGCACACGCCACAGAGCTTATAGGGCTAGCCCTTATCCAAGGTGTATTCCAAGGTGAATGACAGCAGCTTTGCTAAAATAGGGTAATGGGAGGTGTAGAGTCTATGAATGGCCTCAAAATCATTGATCTCTACACACACAGAGTTTCAGAGTTATCATATCTGGGATTAAAACTCCTACCTAACTAGTACATCACACTAAAGCATTACACAGTTTTAGCATGCACCACAGAGCTTATAGGGCTAGCCCTTATCCAAAGATGTATTTCAAGGTGAATGACATCAGCAGCCTTGCTAAAGTAGGGCAATGGGAGGTGTAGTATCTATGTATGGCCTCAAAATCATTGATCCCTACACACACAAACACAGAGTTTCACAGTTGCCATGTCTAGGATTAAAACTCCTACCTAACTAGTACATCACACTATAAAATTACCCAGCTATTGCATGTGCCACAGAGCTCACAGGGCTGAATCTTGTCCAGTGAGGTATTTCAAGGTGATTGACATCAGCAGGCTTGCTAAAGTAGGGCAATGGGAGGTGTAGTGACTGTGAATGGCCTCAAAAGCTTTGATCCCTACACACACAAAGTTTCACAGTTGCCATGTTTGGGATTAGAACTCCTACCTAATTAGTATATCACACTAAAGCATTACACAGTTATAGTACACACCATGGAGCTTATATGGCTAGTCTTTATCCAAAGGTGTATTTCAAGGTGAATGACATCAACAGTCTTGCTAAAGTAGGGTAATGGAAGGTGTAGTGTCTACAAATGGCCTCAAAGTCATTGATTCCCCCCCCCACATACACACACACATATACACACACAGTTTTACAGTTGCCATGTCTGGGATTAGAACTTCTACCTAACTAGTACATCAGACTATAGCATTACGCAGTTATTGCATGCGCCATAGAGCTTACAGGAGTGAATGTGGTCCAAGGAGGTATTTCAAGGTGATTGACATCAGTAAGCTTGCTAAAGTAGGGCAATGGAATGCGCAGTGACTGTGAATGGCTTCAAAAGCATTAATCCCTGCACACACAAACACAGAGTTTCACAGCTGCCATGTCTGGGATTAGAAGTCCTACCTAATTAGTACATCACACTATAGCATTATACAGTTATTACACATGCCACAGAGCTTATAGAGATGATCCTTATCCAAAAGGGTATTTCAAGGTGACTGACATCAACAGGCTAGCTAAACTAGGGCAATGGGGAGTGCAGTGTGTGTGAATGGGCCATAAACCATTCCTCTGGAAACACACACACAACACTCAGTCACACACAACTTTACATTTGACAGGACTGTGTATACGACTGCTAGATGAATAATGACTTGTACTGTTATGTTACACAGTTATCACAAGCACCACAGACACTATAGTGCTAAGGGCTACCAGAAGCAAATGTCTACAGTGATAGACATTGACATATCATGTGATATTGACCAATTGGATGTGTGGTGGGTGGAACAAGCCTCATGATGGGAAGCCCTTTGTCACTGTCTCTCTCTTCCCCACATCTCTGTTTGTACTATTATAGTGTGTTGTCCTTGGATATATGTGTGTATTCCTATCCGATGTGTGTGCAAAGCATGACTTGGTGTGCATTGTGGAGTGTGTGCACAGACATCTGCGACTGACAGATATGTATAGTCCACTGTTGTTGCCAGACATGGGCTTCATATAAATGTGGGAGCATGCCCAGTATGACCCTTCTGTATTTTGTTGTCAGACATGGGCTTTATTTCTCTAAGTGTGGGAGTATGCCCAGTATGACCTTCTGTACTGAATGTATGAATCCATTCAAGGTAGGTTGTACTCCAGTGTAGGTATTTGTGTTCTACAACTACAGCTAGCAACCTGTTTCTGCAGGATATCTGTGGATAGGTTGACAATATGGAGTCACAATGGGCAAAGGATAGTGGGATACTGTAACTAATTGTGTCTGTGCTGCTTCTGCTACATGTTTTTGTGTTAGCAGAGCCATTCAGACATATATACTGTTTTACACTGTGATGTATTATGTCATCAACTACTGACAAATATACATATTTTCTAGCAGCAATTTCTTGGGGAATACAAGATGAATAAAGCTGTGTCCAGTATTGTGGTCTGCAGCCTACACATTCTTGCACAAGCATGCCATTCTGGAGGGGGAGCTGCAGATACTTGCTGATGGGTCTGTGTAAATGGTCCAGCACATTGGTACTGTGTGCTTGTACATCTTTCGACGTGACAGACTGGCCATATCCTGCTATGGCCATACCTCTCAGCTGTAGAGATTCACACAAGTTACCCAGAGGCAGGGCTCATATATCTAGTCATTACCCCTTCACATTGTGGTTTATGAGTAGGTTTGTAGTTACCCATTTCTGTGTTTGCAGGCAGGAATAGTATGGGCACACATCAGAGTTTCAGACTTCACGTACTCCATGGCGTCCATGCTTCTACCCTCCTCTGTTATTCTATACTCTTCAAAATATTATGCAAGTGATATCTAATAAGTATCCCTATAGTTATTCCTTCATCCCAGCAGTATTTAGTGGTTGGTCCACAGTTCATGCAGTAGGACATGGTGGACATGCTACTGGGATTTGTTGACATGGCCTTGCATTTGTGTTCTGTGGACTGTGTTATGTCATTATTTGGGACTCCATGAGATAACATACATTGGCAGTACGGGTGAGACACAGGCCACTGACAGAGAACTGTAGGGCATTTGGTAGTGATGCAGGCCATCTGTAGCAGGCCAGTGCATTCTGTCACTCCTACAGTCCCAGGCTGCAAGCCACTGTATTCCCCTGCGGTGACAGGGTAGGTGTGCAAGGTGTTAGTGGCAATAGTTTCTGCCCTTATTAATCCATTGGTGTGGATGATGGCAGGGTGCTGCTTACAGCTAGGGACACACCTGCATGGGACACCTCTTCAGCATGCTGGATTCTGTGGATATTCCCATACAGAAGTGGGGGTCATATTGTACTCATTCCTGACAGCAGGGATATGACCTGTGAAGAACTTGTGGATAATGGTGGGGTGTGCTGAGTGCATGTATGCTATGGAAGCTACTTGCAGCTGACTCACAGATATACATGGGTCATTCCCCTTATGCTAGCTTGTGCAGGAAAATCAGCGGTTTCTCAGTACTTCATACCTGTGCCTTATGTGGTCTGTCAGTGTTTGGCCAGATGACATCAGTATTCCATACTACACAGACAACTAATGTGCTGCTAACCTGTATGTACAATTCCAAAGGTGTGTCCATTTGACAGTAACATTTTATACACTCTCTGTCTAGGGTACTTCCACCTGTGTACTGTGTGTATGTCTGGGATGGCATGGAGGAGAACACAGAACAGTCACAAGCTTCATTGAACAGAGAAGAATTTACCAAACTACAGATGGAGATATCTTCTCTTAAGTCTGAAGTTACCAGACTTATTGAGTTAGTGAGCAGGCCGCTGATGTCCCCCAAGGCAACAGAAGGAGCTGGATGTGAGCGTACATTTACTGTCAAGCGTACACTTATTACTAAAGGTGTTGACACCAGTACTCAGATGGACATTCCTAATGGACAAGTGGTCAACACAGAAGAGAGGGGTTCTATGCAGGACCTGCCGTCTACAAATTACAGGAATACGAATATCAGTCCCGCCTTGGAGAATGATTTTACTTTTGACTTTAGTTTATTTCATGCTAGAGTAGAAGCCGAACGACAAGGGGTGAGACCTAAATGCCATAATGGCATGAAAACCTATTCTGCTGTCTCTGAAACTCACACTGAACAATTAAAAGGTACTGTTGACAATAGATTTGTTTCCAGTTTCTTAGGAAACAATTATCATAAACATAATAAAATCACTGGACATGTTTCAGGTGGCATGAACAGGACAGTGGGTCAACATAATTATGACTGTCTTGATTTATTTTTAAGGGATGAATATGATTTTGGTACTAATGTTGAACATGGCAGTGGTCAAGATGAAGCAGGACAACATGCCCCTTTTAAGGGCTTGATAAGGGACTCAATTAATATGCTTGGAAAGAAATTATTAAATATAAAGAATGTTAAGATAGATAATGCATATTTAGCCAAGTGTATTTCTTTGCAAATAGTACCTAAAGGCCTTAGATTTTTTAAATTACCTATGGGCCTGGAATACAACATAGGTACTATTAATGTATTTAATAAAATGTTTGATAATTTTGGTATAGAATATATGAATATGCTTATCAAATTCAATGATGAGAAATTGTCTACCCTGATTCGAGAGGTTGAGAAATTGAACCAAGATATAGTAAATGATATATCGTTTACACAGTGGAAAGATTTATATGACAAACAGTTCTACTATGCTGAACAAAAGGCCAAAGGAATATTCAACAGGAAGAATAAGAAAATACAGAGAGATGTAGAGTTATATTACCAAAATAGAGCTTACATATGGCCACAGGATAGAACTTCCACTGATAACACAGTATATAATAGAAATAGAGGTAAATATTTCAATAAGGAAACTAATTTTTAGGGGGGCAGATTTTACCCCTCGGTAAAAAATCAAATAAAATAGTTAAAGCAGATAAGTTTCCTAAACAACTTTCAGTATGTGACATATCTCATAGTATGCACACGGTTGAGTTTGATAGTCAGTGTCCAGAACATAATGATAGGAATAAAACCCAAGTGGAAAACATTATTCATACTTACAATGGGTTTAAGGTGTTTAATTATACTGACATGGACATTACTCCAGAATTTTTTACATTATTCAGTAAAGGTATGAAATTTATTCCATCTACGGGTTTCCAACTTGTGGGTATTATTAAAGAAGTCAAATTATTTTGTCGAAGACTCAATTTAGCTATGCAGTTTAGAGAACATAACACGCAATAAGGACCGACTGAACATCTTGGATTAAAAAAGAAAAGTACGTATATACCCATATCAAATAATCAAGTGGGTAATTATGAGAAGATGGTGTGTCATGACATTTATAAATTTAAGAAAAATCTTAAGACCAACAGTTGTTATAAGCTAGATATTGGGGACAATTTGAATGAAGTAGAACGACAATGTTTAAATCAATTTATCAGCAATAAGGATATTAGATTAATGAAACCCGACAAAGGGGGTGGAATTGTGATATATAATACATTTGATTATGTTAATGAAATGCAAAATATTTTGTATTCATCAAATAATTATGAAGTAGTGTCATTAAATGAGATTAATATTGGTTACAAAAGAATTGATCTAACATTAGAAGAATATTTTATTGATCATAGAATTACCAGTGAGATCTACCAATATTTAAAAGTTGAATATCCAACTCTGGCTACTATTATAGGAATTCCCAAAGTACACAAGTGTATCACCCAGCCTTCTTTTAGGCCTATAGTTTCTGGTTCAAGATCCAAAACATATCCCCATTGATAGATGGGTAAAGCTTATTTATGAAAAAAAACACTTAAAAAAAGGATTCTCTTGGTTCTTTGTCAGTCTTACATCAGACATATGGAATAAGGATCTCATTTTCATCACCATAGACGTGAGTGATCTTTTTTCATGTATCCCTAAGGATATAGGTTTAGAGTATTTCAGTAGTCTCAGTAACAGTCTGAGAAAGTTTTCAAACATGGACTGAGACTAGTTTTGGACCATAATTATATACATTTTCAAGGTGAATATTTTAGGCAGTGGCTATAGGGGCCCTCTGTGCCCCTGAACAATAATCTAGTCATGTGTTGGAATGAACAACATATGTGTTGTCATTTTATTAAAATATAGCATATTATACACGATATTTGGATGATTTATTCATCTTATGGAAGGGTTCAAAAGATGAGATTAATTCTTTTATGGAATTTATTAATGGCACAACGAATTTTTTAAAGTTCACTCATAACATCAGCGAGGGTGGCATAGCATATTTGGACACATATATTAGCCATTCTGATAAGGGATTTATTTCACAAATTCATAGGAAGGAAACTTTTTCAAATGACTATATTGAATTTAATAGTTATCACCCTCCCCATATATTCAGATATGTTTACAAAGGACAATGTATTAGGGCAGCTCGTATGTCATCTACTAGAGAAATCATGAATAGGGAAGTTGACCGAATAAGTAATATCTTTAGTAATCGAGGATACCCCTCAGCCCTATTATCACAAGTTTCCAACTATGTGAAGAATGAATGGGGTAAAAAATTTCCATCTTTATTGGGCAAGTCTTTTGATTTTATGAAGATTCATAATAGAAAGAAGGGATATGACGATGTAGGTATGTGTTGTAATCATGTTTGTGTCTTGATGTATACTCCTTACACGAAGTATATTAGAGATATTTTAAGACAGCACTGGAACTTAATAACAGTAAATGATGATACAGCTTCTGTTTTGGGCAATTATCTGAGCTATGTATATAAAACTGCACCCAACATAAAAAAATTATTGGAGAAAGCTTCTAAACAAAAAACTGTACACAATACAAAGCTCTCGATGGGAACTAGAAAATGTGGTACCTGCAAACAATGTTATGCCATAAATGAGGTAGGCAATATTAAGTTAGGAGATATCAGCAAGACTAACATTAAATGCAAAACAGGAAATTGTAGCACCAAACAAGTCATATATATTGCTACATGTTATGCCTGCAGCGCATTCTATATAGGCAAAACAGAGAGAGCCCTTAGGAAACGAGTATATGAACATATTTATAAGATAAAGATTAAAGACAATAACAATGCACTTTATAAACACATATACATACATGGTGAATCACATGGTTTTAAATTTGCCATTATAGATTATGTAGATGTATTTACTTATGGGGGAAATTGGAAAGCACTTTTAGCCATGAAAGAAAGTAAGTGGCAAATTTTGACAGATGCCATTAGGTCACCTGGCATAAATGAAAATATAAGTATTAAACCAATTTTAATCATGGCATAGATATATCATGGATGTTGTCTTTGTATTTTGATTCTTGTTGACTTGTTACAATTTATGAGCACTAGTCATGCAAGTTTTACCATTTCACTATTACATATATTTGGAGTATGTTTTAAGATGAAGTTAGTACGTGCAGAGTGCATTTTATTGCATTTTATTTTATTTACCATAATCATTTTTATTTATTTACATTGTCATTATATTTATATTTATATCGTCATTTTTTATATTAGCACACTGGATCTGTTGAAATGCTTAGTTGTTTTTAGCATAGTAGTATGTATATATGGAGTTATTATGACTATGTCTCTTTAAGAGCTCCATTTCCTTTTGAAATTTTGGCGCCAAAAAGGTTATTTAAATGTGAACAGGAAGTACTCCATTTTGGTTCTGAGGAAGTCTGATTTTTAACAAATGAAAGCGCTAAACCTTATTTTCAATAAAAGAATCGTTTTTTATCATTACGAGTGGATTTAGCCTGAATTTTGGTGGAACACTAGTGTTGGCTATACGTGTGTTATACTCTGTTTGAGCTGTGCAGAAGTTACTATATTTTACCAGCTAGCCTTTTTCCTTCTACAGTCAGTTTCTGGTATTGGTTGGTTCATCTTTCAGATGGTGAGAGATATTACATCTGAACAATTAGTATGGATTACTGCTGGATTGGGTCTTGCTGGGATGTATTGTGTTTGGCACTGCAGTTGTTAGAACTTGGCCCTGTCATCAACAGTACTGGCCATTGGCCACCAGGACACAACCCTTCATGCCTACATGCTGACCACTTTCACACAATATACAACACACAACAACCTAAAACATAGAGCTCTGCATATTGTACACGTGCAACAATCTATCCTGCTAATGTGGCCAGCTCAGGTAATCTGTGCTCCACTGTTATTATACCCATACATACATGTTACTACATTTCTACATAGGAATGTGGGAGGGCACACCTGACAACTGTAAACATTTGCTATGACTGCACTGAAATTTCAGGTACTCTGTTGGTTTCCATTTCATTCTGTATTCAGACCTATCATGCAGACTAGAGGCATATCAGTGTAGTACAAATCTTAGGTTTTATTGACCTACATTTCACTTTCAGACTTCTTACCCTTCAGAACTAACATCCCACTGCCTGGTCTGTTGTAGTCTGTCTGTGTAGGTCTGGAGGGGGGGGGGCTACTCTCCATTTCCATCAATCAGAGGCCTTAACCCAGCCTTTCTTTGTGGTCATCTACACCTGTCCTGCTGGCTGAGACTGTTGTTGGGTATGTGAGCCTCACTGACATATATGTGTGTGTCCTATTGACACACATTTGGCCCTCCACATGTCCTGCAGTTGGATTTATCACCTTGTCTAGTACTGCCTACTATGCTTACATCAGTATCTGTAATGGATTTCATGCTGCCCATATAGGTGTCTACTATCTGCTGCCATCTCATTCAGCCACCCAGTTCCCTTGGATACTCACATCTGTACCACAGATACAAGTAGCAGAACATACTACTCCATTCAGCAATTGATAGTGAGAGTGACTTACCTTGTGGCTGTGCCAGTATTGAGGATGGTGCTGGAGGGCAGACTCTATTGGATGCACATAGTACATACATGGTTAAGCACAGGTAGTGCCATGTTTGGCATCCCTTTTACTGTATGTGCAAGTCAGAAAGAGGTGTCATTCCCTGGGTTCCTACCGTGTCAGTGTATGTGCTATGCTTTGCCTCTTTGCCAAAGCCTGGGTATACTGGGCATGCCTCCTTCTGCCTACAGGGGCAGACTCAGGTTGTTCCTCCTCTGAGTCACTCTGTACCTGTGCTGGCCTTGGGAATGGTGTGGCCCTGCCCCATGATGTTCTTGCTGTAGCTGTTTCCACAGGATCATTTTATGTAGCATGGCACATACAATGACAATTTGCATACATATAGCTGGAGAGTACTGCAAGGCTCCACCGGGTATGATTCTGGTTTGTGCATGTGCCTCATTATGGCGTTCTTGTTCGGGTGTCTGTGCATTTCTGATGGGTGTCATCAGCCACAGCTCCAGTGCATAACCAGCATCCCCCACTAGGTGGCCATATGGGATGTCCCCATTAGAAAATCTGTGGTACAACTGAGTCATATGCTAGATGTGGGAGTCGTGATAGCTTCCAGTGGTGCCAGCACACACATTCATTATAATACCCTAGGAATCTCACATGACCTAGCATTTGATGGAGGGGAAGCCCTTGCAGTTTATGTAGACCCGACCCCGCTCACCAGGTGGTGCTTTGATGTGTATGTGCATGCAGTCTACAGCACCAACTACCTCAGGGTATTCTGCTATTTGGTGGAAGAGAAGCACATTGCTGGTCAATGCCTGATGGGTGTTG
Organism: Protopterus annectens; assembly: GCF_019279795.1. Taxonomy (NCBI): domain Eukaryota; kingdom Metazoa; phylum Chordata; order Ceratodontiformes; family Protopteridae; genus Protopterus; species Protopterus annectens. Next base: position 1,515,181,763 of record NC_056741.1, read on the forward strand.
TGGAAATATATGTGCGCACCGGCATGTGCTGACATGGCATCCAGTAACTGGTGGAGTACCCTGGATGCTGATGCTTGTGAGATCCCCATGATATCCCCATTTGGCCTTTGGAAGGTACCTGTGGCTAGTATTCTTAAGCCTACACATACCTTGGTATCCACTGGGATGGGTTCCCCTCTGTTGGTTCTGTGTGTAAGGTGTGGTCGGCACAGCTCAACTATTTGCTGTAGGAGGTCCATGTCCACCCTATAGTGCTGCACTATCTTCAGCTCATGTAGCCCCTTGTTACCCTGGGTCTGTACACTCTTCTCCTTCTCCTCACTGTGGGTTGGTCATCAGCATTCTCATCCTTACCACCCTCAGCCTCTTCCACATATTGATATGAGAGCAAAAGCAGCCCCTATCATTTTCTCCCTTTTGTTAGGTAAAATTTCCCCATTTGTGTACACCGGTGGTGTAGATTTTGTGGGAAATACCAGAGGGAAAGGAGTTTGCATAGTTTATAATAGTGTGCTGAGCTGGGCTGGGCTGCTGACTGTGTAATTTGCTGGTTCTGATACATTTCATCTCCCAACTATGCTAGTTCTCCTTGATTACCTTCCTACTGCTGTTTTCCCTTCTCATTGCCTTCCTGTTTAACCCCGAGGCACGCCGCACAAACCTAGTGCTCAGGTGTGAATGGAGCTGCTATTTCCTGGTTTATTTTTTTTTTAAACCTGGTGCACAGCATGCACACCCATTTAGGCAATGTAAATACTGCTAGGTAGCTTCAGGCACACCCCCTTCCTTAGCTGCTCTTAGCTAAGGCCAAACACAGGCCATAGAGCTCCAATAAGCTGACAGCATGTATGACACATCCCCTTATGAAGTCATCTAGCTCTTAGGCTTACACTATGGTATTACTGCACCTACACTGTTGGGTGCAAGCTAGCACTGAGGGGAAATCTGTGATGTGTATCATTTCCCTCATTTGCATAGGATTGACTGCTACTGCATGGTTACAATACCGACACTCAGCCTTCCCCCTTAGCAAGCACTATTCCATGGTCTTGTTGTGTTATGCATGCCATTGACTATTATGGCAAAATTATGATTTTGGTTTGAAAGCTTATTTCCAGCTTTTTTATTATTTTCAGGCCGATCCCATTCCCTGCACTTAAATGGCCGAAATCGGCCAACAAAAAAAAAGTTAATTTTTATAATTTTGAAATTAATTTTCATGCCTATGGCCATATATTTGGCCTTTGGCATGCCTAACCCTTCTAATACATGCCTTTGTATGAGCTGTCATGTCTCCATTTTGTAGTTTGCAGAAATGTACTTAGCTACTGGCTGAATACATTTCTGCAGTCTACACTATTCCTGCACGGATGCCTGCCTGCTTCCTGGCTCGCTAATTCACCTCATTTGCATCATTTGGTAATTAGTATACAGGGGCTGTGTCCATGCAGGAATAGTGCAGGAGTGCTTGTGCACATCCCGGGAGCTTATTCCTGGATCGCACGGCAGCCATATTGCCTACAGCAGCTCTTGCACTATTCCTGCATGCCGTGCAGAGCTTGCTGAATCCTGGGGATGATTTCAGTGGTAGAGTTAAAACTGTGACCAAATGCATTACTTTGGTTTCATGTAAATGCATACTTTGCTTAATGTCTATTTCATGCTGTTATATTGTTTTTTTCATTGCTATCAGCTTTTTCTGGGCTTCAAGCATTGTGGATGTTGCTGTTTCTTTTGATTGTTCCCAGGCCCTTTCTACAGAGGAGTGGTGCCCTGGAATTTAGAAGACTAGTTTACTAGTGTGTGCAAGCAAAGACTCCGCATGGGATGTGCCAGGGGGTTGTTCCCCTACGGAAACAAATGTGTGTGTGTGTGTGTGTGTGTGTGTGTGTGTGTGTGTGTGTGTGTGTGTGTGTGTGTGTGTGTGTGTGCATGCGTGCATGCGCACATGCACATTGTCTGTTTACGTGCATTGTGTGCAGAAGTGTTTATGTCTGCTTGCAATGTTTAAGTGCTGTTTTCCAATGTATGGATCAAAGTAATAAGCCTATATGACTAGTACCAGTTGTGAAGAAAGAATTAAGCTAAAATATTTGAGGTAGGATGAGATAAGAGTGTAAATGAGATATTGTTTTGAAAATGGTACACCACAGACTTTAGTACAAAACAAATTATTCTACATGTGTTGATGAAGCATTAGGAGCAGAAGGCAGAACATTGTGAGTGCAGTTAAATATTTATTAAGCAGAAATTGTAAGCTAAGAAACTTCTGCTGTACACATCTTTCTGAATTTCTTATGTTCTCACATGCAGACAATCAGTCATTAAGTTGCCTATTTTTCACAAGTTCATCTCTTTTATCAGTCCTTTTGAAAATAAGACATATTATTAGAGTCATTTCCAAGTAATACTGATATGCTTTTGGAGAACAGTTAGCAATTCACTGCAATCACAATACCCTTTGTAAATTTTTGGTCTTTCCAGTCCCCTTTTATCTCTAACGTCATGGATCCACCCATTACATTATGAATGCAGAGATGATAAAATCAGCAAGCAAAGGAGAGTAGTATTGCTGGAACTGAATTCATCCTGAAGTCTTGGTGAGTACCTTCATGAGGTGGACCCTGCTTTTACAAAATCTCACCAAGATGGCACTGATATATAGACTGCATTTTATATAGCATTTATCATGGACAGAAGTAGGTTAAAAAAGACAGCTGGGTGCACAAGTCCCAGGATGAAATATTTCCCAATCCTGGTAGGTGCACTGGTGGCAGAACTGGAAAAAAATGACAGTGTAGAATCTTCAAGATACTGAAACATTCCTACAATGGGATGGACCCAGTTTTTACAAAATCTCACCAAGATGGCACTGATATATAGACTGCATTTTATATAGCATTTATCATGGACAGAAGTAGGTTAAAAAAGACAGCTGGGTGCACAAGTCAGAGGATGAAATATTTCCCAATCCTGGTAGGTGCACTGGTGGCAAAACTGGAAAAAAATGACAGTGTAGAATCCTCAAGATACTGAAGCATTCCTACAATGGGGTTAGACAAGGCCCAGGGGGAGGATGGCCCCTCTGTTGCAGAAGTAAGTAGTAGTCCACAAAAACTGACCGGCCAAAAAAGACTCATAAAGATGATGGCAGACTAGTGAGGATAAGAAAGAAATTATGTATTGTTACAATTATGCAAGAATCCCAGAATTTCCATGCAGAAAATACTCACACAGATTGAGAGAAATTTGAGGAAAGAAAAATACTTACACAAGATAAACTGTCAAAAGCTTCAAATGTAAATTGTGTTCATTAATACAAAAGAGTCATGAAAAACATTCCCCCAGATTCTGCAAGCATTGCACGGTATGCAGAATCAGTACAGGAGCTCTCGCAGGCAATATGTCTGCCGTGCGATCCAGGAATAACCTGCAGGGGCGTGCACGAGCGCTCCTGCACTAGTCCTGCACGGACTCAGCCCCTGTATGCAAATTACCCCATTTGCAGGAGAAATCCATGCAAATGAGGTGAATTTGCAATCCAGAACACTGGAAATTGGCCGTGCAGGACTAGTGTAATCTGCAGAAATGCACTTGGTTAGTAACCGAGTACATATCTGTAAATTCCAAAATGGAGCCGTGACAGCTCCAAATAAAGGGTGCATATCATTCAGGAAGCATGCCAATGGCCAAGTATAAGGCCATTGGCATTGAAAACAGTGTAAAAAATAAAAAATCTACTTTTATTTTTTTTAGCCTATCTCGACTGTTTAAGCGTAGGGCAGTGGCACGCAAATGGGATCGGGGGAAAAATAAGAAAATAAACCTAAAATAAGCATTCTAACTAAAATCACTATTCTGCCATAATACTCAATGGCAGGCAGAAAATAAATATAATATTTATATTTAATAATGAAACTTTCTATATAATTTTTAACTAAGGTTTATATTTGAAGTAAAACATAACAAAATATATATACATATTTATTTATTTTTATTTGGTTTTAACATTCAGATTCATTCACCTTTAAGGTCCATGTGATTCAATGCATTTTACATGTTTAATTGAATTTGTTTATCCATTGGTTCATTTGAATTAGATTAGTTTATTTATTCATCAAAGGAAGAGAGGTTAGGTATCTGATGAAGTTATTTTGACGAAAACATATGTGGATTTACTTTTACAGCATTACTGTGCTTCTGCAAGTTCGTTTGCTGTGCTGTGCTGCTGTGATTTCATTTGCTATGGATTATTTGTGCTTGTATCCATTAAAGAAGTTGCCCTTTTGCTGAGCTCCATGTGTGCCTTATTTCAGGTTTAGAAGATAACATGGCCAGTGAGTAGTGGTTGCTAAGGGGGGAGACTCAGTGTGAGACATGTAACTAAGTATTAGCAGACAATCCTATGCAACTGAGGAGAATGATAGTGAATCCCAGATTTTCCCAGCATGCTAGTCAGCTCCCAACAGTGTAAGAGCAGGAATAGCTTGGTGCAAGCCTAGGAGTTAGCTGACATCATGGGGCTGTGTCAGGCATAGTGTAAGCGGATTGGAGCCCTGTGGCTCGGGATTGCCCTTAGCTTAGCAGAGCTAAGCAATGGGGTGCATCTGAGGCTGTCTAGCACTCTTTACATTGCCTAAGTGAATGTGTGCACCACGCACCAGGTTTTAAAGAAAAAAAGTTAAATCAGGAAATAGCAGCTCTGTGCACATTTGAGCACTCTGTTTGTGCAGTGGGCCCCCGGGCTTAAACAGGAAGGCAATGGGAAGGGGAAACCAGCAGTAGGAAGGTAATCTAGGAGAGCTAGCATAGCTGGCAGGTGAAATGTATCAGAATCAGCCAATTACACAAGCAGCAGACCAGATCAGCCCAGAACACTACTATAAACTATGCAAACACCTTTCCCTCTGTTTTTTCTCACACTCTACCCTACCGGTGTATAAAAGCGGGTAACGTTTAACAAACAAAACAACAAAATGATAGGGGCTGCAATAGCTATCATACAACAACTTGTGGAAGAGGCTGAGGGTGGTGAGGATGTGAATGCTGTCGACCAACCCACAGTGAGGAGACGGAGAAGAGTGTACAGACCCAGGGTAACCTACCAGGGGCTACATCAGCTAGAGATAGTGGAGCACTATAGGGTGGACAGGGACCTCCTACAGCAAATTTTTGAGCTGTGCCGGCCACACCTGACACACAGAACTAACAGAGGGGAACCCATCCCAGTGGATAACAAGGTATGTGTAGGCCTAAAAATACTAGCTGCAGGTACCTTCCAATGGCCAACTGGGGATATGATGGGGATCTCACAGGCATCAGCATCCAGGGTACTCCACCAGTTCTTGGATGTCATGTCAGCACATGCTGGTGAGCACATATATTTCCCCAACACCCGTAATGCCTAGGCCAGCAATATGCAACTGTTCCACCAAATAGCAGAATACCCTGAGGTAGTGGGTGCTATAGACTGCACACACATATGCATCAAAGCATCACCTGGTGAGCGGGGTAGGGTCTACATCAACTGCAAGGGCTTCCCCTCCATTAAGTGCCAGGTCGTGTGCAATGCCCAGGGCATAATAATGAATGTGTGTACTGGCTGCCCTGGAAGCTATCATGATTCCCACAGCTAGCATCTGACACAGCTGCACCAGAGATTTGCCAATGGGGACATCCCTCACAGTCACCTAGTGGGGTTACTGGATACGCACTGAAGCCGTAGCTGATGACACCCATCAGAAATGCACACACGCCCGAACAAGAACTCCATAATAAGGCACATGCACAGACCAGAATTACAGTAGAGTGTGTGTTTGGGATGCTCAAGTCATGGTTCCAGTGCCTGGATACATCCGGTTGAGCCTTGCAGTACTCACCAGCTATATGTACCCAAATTGTCATCGTGTGTGCCATGCTACACAATATGATCCTGTGGAAACAGCTGCAGCAGGAACAGCATGGGGCAGGACCACACAGCCCCCCACCATTGCCAAGGCCTGCACAGGCACAGAGTGGCTCAGAGGAGGAACAAGCTGAACCTGCCCCAGTAGGCAGAAGGAGGCATGCCCAGTATGCCCTGGCCTTGGCAAAGAGGCAATGCATAGCACATACACTGGCACAGGAGGGACCCAGGGAATAACACCTCTCTCTGACTCTCACATACAGTAAAAGGGATGCCAAACATGACACTACCTGTGCTCAACCATGTGTAGGGAGTGTACTATGTGAATCCAACATAGGCAGCCCCGCAGCACCACCCTCAATACTGGGATACCCACAAGGTAAGTGACTCACACATGCCAGTCAGGTGGATTCACATACCCAACAACAGTCACAGCCAGCAGGACAGGTGTAGACAAACACAAACAAAGGCCATGCTATGGCCTCTGAATGATGCCTATGGGTAACCCCCCCCCCAGGCCTACACAGGCAGACTACAGCAGGTCAGGCAGTGAGATGTTAGTTCTGAAGGGTAGGAAGTCAGAAACTAATATGTAGGTCAATCAAAGCTAAGACCTGTAGTACACTGATATGCCTCTAGTCAGCATGATAGGTTAGAATACAGTATAAAATGGAGTACCTGACATACCAGTACAATCATAGCAAATGTGTACAAGTTCAGATGGGCCCCCCCATCCTACATAGAAATGTAATGACAGTCATGTGAGCATCCCAATCCTGTGTAGAAATATAGAAATAGTCAGGTGTGCCCCCCCAATTCTGTGTAGAAATGTTGTAACAGTCAAATGTGCCCCCCAATCCTGTGTAGAAATGTAGAAATAGGCAGGTGTGCCCCTCCAATCCTGTGTAGATATGCAGAAATAGTCAGTTGTGCCCCCAATCCTGTATAGAAATGTAGTAACAGTCAGGTGTGCCCCCCAATCCTGTGTTAGAATGTAGAAACAGTCAGGTGTGCTCTCCCCAACCCTACTTATTTATGTAGTAATGGTCTGGTGTGCACCCCCCAATCTGATGTACACACGTCATAACAGTCAGGTGTGCCCCCCCCACAGCCCTATGTAGAAATGTAGTAACATGTATGTGTAGGTATACCAGTGGAGCACAGATGCACAGAGGTGGCCAAGGTAGCAGGATAGGTTGTAGCATCAGCACAATATGCAGGTATGCGTGTGTTAGGTTGGTGTGTGTCTCATATTGTGTGAGAGTGGTTGGTATGTATGCATGTTGAGGTAAGACCTGGTGGCCATTGCCCTCTACCGCTGATGACAGGGACAAGTCCTCACAACTGCAGTGCCATACACAATACCCATCAGTATAACACGAGCTAGCAGTAAGCCATTGCAAATGTATGGTGGTAATATATGTCACCATCTGAAAGACTAACATGGCATGGCTGTTGGGCTAGACATACAAGCAGTACACAGGGAAAGTACCCCAGACACACAGTATATATTGTGTCACTGTGAAATGGACACAGCCTTGGAATAGTACATACAGGTATGCATCACATTATTTGGTCCTGTAGTAGGGGATACCTGTGTCGTCTGCCCAAACACTCGCAGATCACAAAGGAGGTAGGACTGATGCATTGGAACACTGCAGCTTGCAGTTTAGGTGTCCCATGCAGGTGTATTTCAAGCTGTATGTAACACCCTACCAGCATCCACACCACCTGAGCAAGGCTGTTAGAAGGTATTGGCATGAACACCTATCACACCTGCCCTGTCACCCCAGGGGAATATACTGTATGGTGGTCTGGGACTGTAGGACTGAGACAATGCAACGGCCTGACACATCTGGCATGCAGCAACACCTAATGTCCCACAGGCTTCTGCCAAAGGCCTGTGTTTCACATGTACTGCCAATGCACGTTATGTCATGGACACCCAAATAACAACATAACACACTCCATATAAGCCATATGCAAGGCCATGTAGACAAACCACAGTAAGATGTCCACCATGTCCCATTGCATGAACTGTGGACCAACACTAACACAGACTTGTGATGGGGTGATACCCTTAGGGAAGTTATCAGAGAATGTATGCATGATGTATGGAATAGGTTAGAATAACAGAGGGGGGTGGGAGCATGGGCAGCATGGAATGTGCAAGGTCTGACACCAAGCTGTGTGCACACACTATCTCTGGCTGCAAATACATACATGGGTGCCTACATACCTGCCCGTAAACCACAACAGGTTAAATGTCCAGACCAATGGCCCCTGCTCCTGGCTAACCTGTGTGAATCTGTACAGCTGTGAGGCATTGCCACAGCATGATAACCCCATACTGTCATGTCGATGGGTGTTCAAGTATGGGATCCTCTGCCAGCACTGTACCAAGGTGCTGAACCGGATACACAAACCCAGCACCAAGTGTCTGCAGCTCCCCCTGCAGAATGGCATAACTTACCATGAATACCTGGGTGTCTTCCCACAATACTGGACACAGCTGTAGTCACCTTTGTCCCCTAAGACATCACTGTGAGCAAGAATATCCACCTGCAAGTACATGAGGACAGAAAACATCACTGTGTATAACAGTACACATGTCTGAATATCTCTGCTAACAGCAGTACCATGCAGCTTAAGCAGCACAGACACAATCACCTACAGTACACACTATCCCTTGTACAGTTTGTCCCCATATTGCCAAATGATCAATGGATACCCTGCAGAAACAGTATGCTACGTGTAGGTGTACAACACAAAGGTCTTCACTGCAGTACAAACTACCTGGACTCAATCCACACATTCAGTACAGACGGGCATACTGGGCATGCTCACACACTTAAACAAATGAAGGCCATGTCTGCAAACAACAGTAGACCAGACATATCTGGCAGTTGCAGATGTTAGTGCAGACACTCCTCAGTATGCACCACTCATGCTTTGCACACACATTGGATAGGAATACAGACATATATCCAAGGACAACACACTATAAGCTAAAAGTAAACATACATAGATGTGTGGAAGAGGGTGACTGTGACAAGGAGCCATCCAGGCCTGTCCCACCCAGCACACAGCCAAAGGGCTACAACCACATGAGGTTCAGATGTCACTCACTTTAGATACTAGTCACTGGTATCTGTCAGCATTACAGACTATGTGGTGCAAGTGCTAGCTGTGCAACATGACTGTACATGGAAGTAGTCATCTAGCAGCTGTATACACGTACCTGTGGAATATGATCCTGTGTGTGCTAGCATGTGGTGTGTCAACCTCTAGATGAATGGGTTATGGCCCATGCACGCACACTGCCTTCCCCATAGCCCTACTATGACAAGTTTGCTGAGGTCATCCACTGTGAAATACAACTTTGAGAAAATTGTAGCCCAGTAATCTCTGTGGTGCGAACTATAACTGCGTACTGCTGTAGTGTGATAAACTAGTTAGGTAGGAGTTCTAATCCCAGACTTGGCAACTGTGTCTGTGTGTGTGTGTGTGTGTGTGTGTGTGTGTGTGTGTGTGTGTGTGTGTGTCTGTGTATCTGTCCATGTCTGTGTAGAGAGCAATGCTTTTTAGGCTAGTCACATTCCCTACAATTCAAATGCCCTACTTTGGCAAGACTGCTGATGTCATCCACCTTGAAATACACCTCCGGGGAGGGTGTAGCTCAGTAGTTACCATAGCATGTCCCATAACTGCGTACTGCTGTAGTGTGATAAAACAGATAGGCAGGAGTTCTAATCCCCAACTTGGCAACTGTGCATGTGTCTGTCTGTGTAGAGAGCAATGCTTTTTTAGGCCAGTCACACTTCCTACAATTCAAATGCCCTACTTTGGCAAGGCTGCTGATGTCATCCACCTTGAAATACACTGATGGGAGCGTTGTAGCCCAGTAATCTCTGTAGTGCAGCCCATAACTGCGTACTGCTGTAGTGTGACAAAATAGTTAGGTAGGAGTTCTAAACCCAGACTTGCAGCTGTGTCTGTTTGTGTGTGTGTCTGTCCCTGTCTGTGTAGAGAACAATGCTTTTTAGGTTAGTCACACTCCCTACAATTCAAATGCCCTCCTTTGACAAGGCTACTGATGTTATCCACCTTGAAATACACCTTTGGGAACGTTATAGCCCAGTAATCTCTTTGGCGTGTCCTACAACTGCATACTGCTATTATGTGATACAATAGTTAGGTAGGAGTTCTAATCCCAGACATGGCAACTGTGTGTGTTTGTGTGTCTCTGTCTGTGTAGAGAGCAATGCTTTTTAGGCTAGTCACACTCCCTACAATTCAAATGCCCTCCTTTGACAAGGCTACTGATGTTATCCACCTTGAAATACACCTTTGGGAACGTTATAGCCCAGTAATCTCTGTGGCGTGTCCTATAACTGCGTACTGCTATTATGTGATACAATAGCTAGGTAGGATTTCTAATCCCAGACTTGGCAACTGTGTGTGTGTGTGTGTGTGTGTGTGTGTGTGTGTGTGTGTGTGTGTGTGTGTGTGTGTGTGTGTGTGTGTGTGTGTGTCTGTGTAGAGAGCAGTGCTTTTTAGGCTAGTCACACTCAGTGCAATTCAAATGCCCTGCTTTGTCAATCCTGCTGATGCCATTCACTGTGAAATACACCTTTGGGGAAAGGGCACTCCAGCAATCCCTGTGGTGCATCCTATAGCAGCATCATGCTGTAGTGTGATATAGAACTCTGGTAGGGGTTCTATTTCCACACATGGCAGTTGTGGATGTTTTGTGTGTTTCTATATCTGTGTAGGGAGCAATGCATTTTAGACTAGTCACACTCAGTACAATTCAAATGCCCTACTTTGGCAATCCTGCTGATGTCATTCACTGTGACATACACCTTTGGGGAAGGGCCACTCCAGCAATCCCAGTGGTGTGTCCTATAACAGCATCATGCTGTAGTGTGATACAGAACTCTGGTAGGGGTTCAATTCCCACACATGGCAGTTGTGGATGTTTTGTGTGTGTTTCTATGTCTCTGTAGGGAGCAATGCAGTTTAGGCTAGTCACACTCAGTACGATTCAAATGTCCTACTTTGGCAATCCTGATGATGTCATACACTGTGAAATACACCTTTGGGGAAGGAGTACTCTAGTAATCTCGGTGGCGCATCCTATAACTGCATAGTGCTGTAGTGTAATATATAAGTTAGGTAGGAGTCCTAATCCCAGACATGACAGGTGTGTGTCTGTGTTTGTCATTCGTATACTGTGTGGAGGTGGTTGAGAGTGTGTAAAAACTGGACTCAATGTGGAGTGGGTTTTGCAAACTTCTTATATGGTGACCCAAGTATATATCACAATGTCCACCATACAGGGATAACAGATGTGACATAGACTAGAGGCTGGGGTACAAATCCATACCCCTACATGTGACATCAATACTAGCTGAACAACGTTACCAACCCTTGTATTACCCAGGGAACACTCTCAACCCATGTCTCACACATACACACTTGCCTAGGCAACAGCTGCTAAGTTGGTAGTACCCTGCATATTGCCCACTGATAGTAACCATGGTGTGATTGCAGTGGGCTACAGAGGAGATGGCACCCTGTCTATCAGTCCAATAGGCATGTACATGCTGACAGTGCACCCCCCCCATGTTTCCCACTGGAAACCTGCAACACCTGTGGTGCCATTAAATGTGACCACAAAGGACATACCATGCCTGAAACACATGCCCTGTATGGACAGATGCCACTGACACCAGGGAATACTGGTATAATGCTATCAATGTTGGTGCAAGGTCAACCTGCTGTCCATTAACAGTTCCCGCCACATGAGGCCAGGACTGGTACATCTGATAATAATCTGTGTACACAACATGGGCCAGACACCCCAGGTACAGTTCCACATGTCACTGTACATGCATGTGGGAGGTGTGCACATCCCAGACACTGTCCATGCCATGGACTAAGGAACACATACATGGCAAGCAATGCACAGCATTGGCCACACGCAATAGTCACCCAGGTGACTGGATGGTGAATATAATACCCACCTGTGTGGGCTAATCCAGACACTGCACCCCTGAGCCACAATGCAGACCATTGTCATGTGACCTGATGCCAAGGTATACCCATCACCTAAACTTGTATAGCCATCTGGCACCATCAACCACAACACACCGATGAAGCAATGCACCCATGCATGTCAGAACTGGTACCCGTGTCAGTGTGTGTGTGTTGTATGATGCGTATGACCACATTCACACTCACTACTACCCCCACTGGCATATTGAAGCATGCTGTCTGATGTCAGACACCTCCACATACCCTTTACCCATATTACCTTCGTATGACCCCTGTGGTGCATGTGATACCTGCACAGTACTGTGTTGTGGCAATCCCACTAGTGATGAGTTGTATTCCTGGCCCTGCCAAGTGTATCAATGTGTGTGCATCCCTGTAAGAGTGTGGCTGTGTTGATGCTGACACCTGTTCATGCAGACAGGCACGTGTACTACAGCTACCGCATAGCTACCATATCCCTGTTGCAGATGTCACTCACCAACACATATACATTCTGAGGGCTCCTCAACATGTAACCTATGTGGTGCATCCAATAACTGCATGGACATGTGACAGCACTACATAGTCATTAGGGGTTTGATACCCTGTACTGGTAGGTATGTACACAAACATGCTTAAGTTTTACTCTTCCACCCCTCCATGACTTTTCTTTGTCTCTGTCTGCCTCACTCACTCTCTCCCACTCTCTCTGGTGGATGTGAAGACTTACATCTGCTTTGCTTAGGCAGCAGCATGTGTATTTTAAGTGATGCTCATGATCAGCTGATAGCCTATGCATGAATTGCAGCCCTCCTCTAGATGATTACATATGGCATAGCTGTGGTAACATTCCCATAGACAATTGCATGGAAACACACTCCAATATCTAGGAACATTATGTTGGTGTTGGGCCTTTTATTCACTGTGAGCAGGAACTCAATCTGTTGTTTAGCAAACAGCATCTCAGATGGATTGGGGATTTACCTTTAACAACATACACTGTGGAAACAGGCTAACACACAGGAGGGGGATGTGCCTGACCTGACTACAGACTATAAGTGTTGCTATACTGCATTTGGAGTAATGCTGGTTTAACAGGGTGTGTGTGTGGATCTGGCTGTCCTACATGTTTTAATACCTGCCATGTCAGTGCTATGTTTATGAGGAAACCCCCATCTGTAGGGTCATCTGCTGACTGGGCAGTGTGTGGTTCCTTTTGTTTCATGTGTTACCCACAGAGCACCTATCTGTGAACTGCAGAAGGTAGTGTGAGGATTGCATGGATCTACATTAGGTTGCAGTGTATATATGCCTCAGTGGTTCAACTGTCCATGTGGCAAAGGCAATAACCATTTTAGTAACTTGTGACGTGTTCAACTGTACCCCAGATATGTTGCAGCCATGGTGTCACCACAGTGATATAACCCATTGTGGAATATGACTGCAGACCATCCTCTTGCTGACACAAATACACCTACAACACACATGAATAACATTATAGGGACTGCACTCAACCAGTGTTACTAACAGCTATAATGCATCATTGCTGGATGGCTACACTACCTGCCATTTATGCACTACACTTTACTCCTTACAACAAGTTACACTGCAGTACTGTGGTACACTGTAGTACAGTCACCGTGTACATCAGAACCATATCAGCCTGTCCCTGCATTGATAGTATGGATGGCAGGGATGTGGCACAGGTATCATCATATGCACAGGGCATCCTTGTGCTGACACATGTACACCTACAACACAAATGGATAACATTATAGAGACCACAACCAACCAGTGTTACTGACAGCTATAAGGCATCATTGCTGGATGGCTACACTACCTGCCATATATGCATTACACTCTACTCCCTACAACATGTTACACTGCAGTACTGTGGTACACTGTAGTACAGTCACGGTGTGCATCAGAACCATATCAGCCTGTCCCTGCATTGATGGTATGGATGACAGGAATGTGGCACAGGTATCATCATATGCACAGGGTGTGATGCTGGTTTGCCAGAGCCTGAGGGTGGGCCATACATTTGACACCATGTGTGTGGGTGAGGGGTGTACTGTGGTGAGCTGGGCATGGTGATGTGGTGTGTGTAGGTATGGGGTTGCCCTAGGTGTGTTTGCATATTGTGTGGGTATGCATGCAGACAGTTATGCCATGTGGCTGCCCTACACAGGTGTTTCTGGACAGCTGCAGATCATACTTGGCAGGGTGCACAGTTCACTGCCTCTGACCATGGACATGTGGACTTTGACTGCCAGGGGTTCCATGGGCACGTCCAGGTATAGGCCTCGATGTGCCACTCTCACCTGACAATAACAAATGTCTGCTGGTACCAGGTCCCTCCTGGGACTGGCCAGGACCATGTGCTCATGGCCTGCTGTGGTGTGGTGTGGTGTGGACAGTACCCCCCCACAGTGCCTGGGCTGGTACTGCCACTACTGCCACTATGGGAGCACCTTGGTGTCCTAGCACATCCACGTTGACTACCAGCTGTTGGCATTGCTTGCCTACATCCACGCGGCCATCGCCGTACTCCCACCACACATTTAAGCAAAGACAGACCATAGTCGATGAGGGCCATCATCTCACCAGACCATCTATCCATGAACTCCGTTAATCCACGGATGGCACCAGAAAGTTCACAGGCATTGTCATTTGCAGATATAAGAGCAGAGCTCTGCAGCCTCAGGCCCTGTCTGTGGTAACATTCTATACGTGCCTGTGCTGCCATGACAGCCTGAAACATGCATCTGCTGGTACCAGCTATGTTGCCTCTGCCAGGGTCATGATGTCCAGCGGTCCTACCATGAGCACCCTGGGACATCTACCTATGTGGTGCCCTGCCAGACATCCGGTTATGCCTGCTGCAACTGGACACAGTAGGCATGATTACCACACTTTCCTGTGCACTGCCACCAAACACCAGCTGTCCCACCACTATGGCCAATGGTGATGGGGTGTGTATAGGCACTGAAACTGTGTGCGGGGTTGGGGTGGCTAACAGGCGGATGTCAAATGTTGGTGCAGTGTCAGTCCCTGACAACCCCACCTGTGCCTCAAATGTACTATCATCATCTTCGGTGTCTGCATGGACAACAACATCAGATTGCATGCAGGAGGGACCCTGACCCACCTCGCCACCTGTGAGGGAAAACAATAAATGCACTTTAAAACCTGTACAGCATTGCTTAACAGTATATACACACACACACACACACACACACACACACACACACACACACACACACACACACACACACACTTCCATAATGCCTACCTCTCCATGGCTTTACAGACAGTCCCACGTATATGTCCATGTGGTACCCCACCCTGCATCACACTTGTTAACATACGCACATTGATACCACTCCTTAACATATCAGTACTCTAAATGCCTACACAGGCAGTCACAACACAAGGCCTGTTGCTACTTTACCTGCCTGACCTGTGTGTAGTGGTTTTACATGGCCTCACTGCTGTCATTCGGTATGCACACTTTGCATGTCCAGGCATCATGAGCATGGCCCCTATATATGTGGACTTCTATGTTCTAACCATAATATCACACACTGGTGTGTCATGTGTATGTAAAGCTCAGTGCATGCCATATATGCTGCTCCTTCAGCCTATCATGTGACAACTGTAATATTTGGATACACTCCCTGGTGTTGACTAGTACTTCCCCAATGCATCTGTAGTGCTGTATACATGGGTTGTGGGTGACCTCTCTGTTGAATGGGATATTAAGGGTGTACCTGGTGTCAACCTTCTCTCTGGATGCCTGTTCCATGCTTCAGACCATATTATACTATCAGCTGTCCTGTGATTACACATGACAGGTATTCCTGGTGTGTAATGTGGCAGTCCATGTACATGTACTGCATGATCCCAGAGGGAGATACTGCTGTATGGACACCCCACAATCACACATGTACATACATGGCCAGCCACACAAACACACACACATGCACACAAGCATCCTACATGCATCAACCTCCCTCCACTTCACCAGAGTGACCTTACAGACAAACTGACTACCCACCAGGACCCACACACACATATAGGTGAGGCTGCACAATGAAAGTACACACAGTCCTCCTATTACCCCTCTGTCAACATGCATAAAATATGGTACTCGGTAGCATGCAGTGCAGCTACAGTCAAGCCATGCTGGCAACAGTATACATGTGTGTGATGCATGTGTTGTGTCATTAGGTGAACCCCTTCCCCTAGATACCACTGCACCCATAAACATGGTATTTCTGTGCACCTGTTCTGCACCCTGCTATGTACTGTGCACCACTCCTCACAGGTGTATGGCCCATTGCTGAATGTGCACTACTGTGTTTGTTATGTCAGCTTTATGCTCACAGCCCCTATGTTTTCCATCAACACATACCTGGTATGATATGTGGACAGATGTCATTTGTGAATTCCTGATGTCTGATGCTCAGCTCTCAACATCAGGAGACAATGTATGGCTACTCCGATACTCTTACACTGACAACAATCAGAGCATACCATGGCTATGGGTGGTGTACACACCTTTATTGATTTGACGCACCCATCCTTCATCTGCCATGGGACCACATCACTGCATATCTTAGCAGTACATGAGCTCGATATGCGACATATGTCTTGTACTTTCACATGCAGTGTCTACGGACTGTGTTAGGTGTGCAGCTGCTGACCATGATGCATACACACCATGTGGGCATATGTGTGCACACCCTTTTGATGATTGCAATTCTTGTTGTCTGTACTACAGTAGTCACTACTCCTGGCAGGGGTATACCAGCATGGGCCATCTGCATTTTCCAGTGTATGTTCAGTCTGCCCTACACATGTCCCCCTATGCTGCACGATTGCAAGGTCTACTTATGTGCACATCCCATGGTGTTCACACACTGCCGTCACTATTCTTGTGTGGGTAGGGTTACAGCTGTTACATGTTCAGAACCTGACTATGTGCAGATAGAGCCATTCCTAGCATCCTTAGGATCCCTGCTGCAGTGCACTGGTGTGTCATGCTGACACCTCCCCCTCATTCAGCCTTTTTGCAGATGCATGACAAGTACGCCTTACACATGTGTGTCACTTTGCAGTGTTCCATACACTGAACACCACATGCTGCAGCCTAGTCCCAGCTGATCATGCAGACTACTGTAATGCCTTATGCCATAGTGTATTTCTGCAACAGTTGTCATTGTCCGACAGGTATATACACTGGTGCTGCACTGCATATGGGTGTTGTTCTGAATATGTCCCTACTGTAGGCCATGTCTCCCACCATTATGTTACTCCCTGTGGACACATTCCGCAATGATAGGATGTTAGTTATCATGCAGGTGTCTGACATACCCTTCCAATACCCCAACATGGTCACCCCTGTGATGCTGTGCAGTTCACACAAACAATACCTGCACATGTACAGCATACATTCAGGGTAGGTGTGTTAGATGTGTGCATGGAATATACCATTGTCATTACATGCCCGGTGTGTTGGCAAGCATCTACATAAACTATACTCACCAGCTACAGGCTGCTGCCTTGGTGGTATCCTGGAGGGACCTACATAAGAGGGTGAGAGATGTAATGTCAGTGGCCACACCTGTGGCAGTGCTACAGGGTGGATGCTGTATTACAATACATCAATGGTACACTTCCACAATACTACCACATCTGGACATCTGTGTATCACTACTATGCAGTGACACAATATATCTATGACATGTCAGATATGCATGATCTACCTGTACCGATGCAGATGTATATGCAACAGTGGTCTACTGATGTGCCCTATGTCCTTTTCTGCATGCTCCTCGGCCGGTGTGTGAGTGCCACCCACCTCCACAAATGTGTCCAGCGGTTGGTGGCTGGCCAGATGGGCAGGTGGCATGAGGCTGGCCAGGAGCTCCTCCACACATGTCAGGGGGGATGGATGGCATGGCCCCCCCTGTGGTGGGGTGATCCCCCTGGACTGCAGCAGCATGCCGGCAGCCATTGTGAAGCAGGTGAATACAATAATGCCAGACCTGCTCATAACTGCGGTTGTGCAGTCCGACATCATTGACCCTGTGGACTAGGTTGTTTCACAGGGTTTTTCACTCCTGCTGCTCATGAGCAGCCCTGCCAAACAGCACTGGGTAGTGCTGGATCAGGTGTGTGATTAGCACTTCATTCTCAGCTGTTGAATAGGTAGGCAAGTGTGCATGTGACATCTTGGCTGAAAGGCATAAAGATGGAAACAGGTCTGAGCAACTCATACAGCAAGGTTACCACAGTTCGTAATACACATCTCTGTCACCCCCCCATATCAGCTTCAGCAAACTGTACACATAACTCATTAGGTATAGCTACAGCTTACCTACCAGTGGGACAGATATTGTATTGTACCACACTTTCTGCTATGTGATTGTAGTCATGTTCCCTGTGTAGACACTATCATTGCTGGCCTGTTACAGACTATTCACCTGCATGCCATTGTCAGGGCCACTATGGTTCCATATATGCCTGGGGTATGGCTGCTTTGTGATTGCTGCACATCTGACATTCTGTGTTATTGGGGATATCTATGCAAGCTATTGGACATGTTCTGGGAATGTGTAAACTATTACTACCAACATATGTTCTATAACAGTGACACAATAACATGTATATGTACTATTGGCCAGCAGAACCACCTTTCCAAACCCATCTGCCCATGTTACCTGGCCACATAACATGTGTGTCCCATCCTGAGACCTCCTCATGTACTGGTCTAGCAATACCATGAGGTGGAACCAACCCAGGGGATGTTGTCCCCCCTGGGGACCACACTGACATGTTCCTGTCCCCTGAGGTCAGGTCCAGGGTCTGTTCCATACTGGGCTCTGCAGACACATGTGAGATATGCTACATCACTCTGAGGCACCCAGTACACATTCACAGGGCTGACATGCTCCTTCTGCTCAGCCTCGTGGACAGGCAACTTCAGGAAGTGGACTGCTGTTGTGAGTAGCAGTGGGTGGGCATGGGGCATCCACATCACAGACCACACAAACCATCCAGGGTGTTTACCCACCACGTGTGCTACATACCACCCCTGTAGGCTGTCCTCTATATCTACCAACCCTGACCTCCTCCACAACTATACCAGCCATACTTCCCCATATTCCCATTGCATACTTCACAGACGAAGGCAATGTGGTCCCAACAAGGGAGTTACATGTGACATACCCGTCCATGTTGCACACACTGCCAGCTGTAGATATCTGTGTGTATTGCTATGTGTGCTGTGGCCTTACACATAGCATACATCACTTTGGTAGTAATATAGGGAACCTGTATTTACATTCATATATGTTTGTGTTTGTATATATGTAGACATGTGCATATAGATATATATCTATATATATGTAGATATACCCGATATATATATATATATATATATATATATATATATATGTGCTTATATATATGTCTACACATGTGTATCTGTATATTTGTGGACATACATGCTGATTATATATATATATATATATATATATATATATATATATATATATATATATATATATATATATATATATATATATTTATATATATATATATATTATATTATATTGTATATATGTACACATATGCATACCTGTATGTGGGGTACATTCAGACATCAGGTCCACATTCTCACACCTTCCTCCACAGCTGCACTGATCTGCCTTGCTACAATGCAGACAGGTGCCACATATGGACACATCCTGACATTAGGGGGGTATATGTAGGACCTGATTGCAGGTAACCCTATTACATACCTATGACACTCCTGCATACTACATTACAGATTAACTGCAATGAGTGGGATGTGGGTCCCACATGTCCATTATAATGGCATTACTTCTACCACCAGCTATTGGCCATGTAATATACATACTTCCCATTACACAACACACACTATGATGTTTTACATCTTGTCAGTCAGTGCTGATCTGCACAGTTGATGGCTATGGCCCACTACCCACAGGGACTGACACTATTGTTCATAGCAGTTGTTTAGTTGAACATCATTAAACAACACCTGATGGCACATATAAATCATTCCACATCATCTATCCCATTATTATGGACCAGGTACTACATTCAATTACATGCATATATACTTTGCATACCTGTTGTGGGAATGATGTCTGTTCTGGATAGTTTGCTGGATGTTCTTATAGTTCTTTTTCTTTGGCTTTTTCTTTGCCTTTACCTTAGGCTTATTTTTTTTTTTCTTTCTTTCTCTCTCTCGGTCTCTCTCCAGTAAATGGATTGAGCTGCTTTGAATAGATTGCAGCATAGGTTCATAGGTTCATAGGTTGGTACTAGGCTATCAGCCCTAGGGCCTATACAAGCCTAGCCATAACAATTCCCTGGCTATTTCTTCCCACATTATTTACTTTCCTGGACCCCTGTCTAGCAAGGAGACTGACGTGATCCCTGGGGTGAATTTCCTTTCTCCCATCCAATCGTCAAGGTTCCTCTTGAAGAGGTCCAAAGAGGCACTCTGCTTGACATGTATGGGCAATCTATTCCAGAGTCTGGGGAGTCTCTGGGTCAGGAACCTATCCCTCCAGCATGTTTTGTTTATTGTGATGACAAGGTTTAGATCCCTGGAGAGTGTCGCTCTGAGGGATTGGGATTTCTTTAAGTGTAGCATGTCCAACAGCTCTGGGTTTGACGTGGCCTTGTATGTTAAGCAGAGATCTCCTCTGAGTAGACGATATGCGACAGAGTATAGCTGGAGTTTTTAGGTGGTCAGCGGGGCATCTGCTTTAGGCCTGTGATTCTTTTAGTGAGGTATTTCTGAGGCCTTTCCAGTTGTAGCAGATGTCTTGAGAGGTACATACCAAATGGGGCATTGTATTCTATAATAGGTCTAATGAGGGATGAGTACAGTGGGACAATGACCTCCTTTTTTCTGGATGAAAAGCCCTTCATGATGAGGTGTGCCACATAGAAGGATTTCCTGACTGTTGTGGCGATGTGGTTATCGAAGGTGAGACCACTGTCCACCTGTGTCCCTAAGTCTCTTATCACACTTTCTGTGTTTAGTGCACTGCCACCTATATGGTAATTCATGGATACATGTTTTTCCCAAAGGGGATAACAATACATTTCTTGGCATTGAGCTTGAGCCCATGGCTCTGGCACCAAGCATCTGTTTCTGTAAGGCCCTTTTGTAGAGTATCCACATCATTTGGGATTCAATAATGGCTCCCAGTTTGCAGTCATCTGCAAACTTTGTTAGCCAGAGTCCCTTAGTGTTGACCTGTACTTCAGAGAAGTAGATGCCAAACAAGAGCAGCCCCAGGACTGAACCCTGAGGTACTCCACTTGTCACTTGTCTGGAGCTGGATTTGGAGTCGGCTACTTTTACAGTGTGGGTTCTATCAGTAAGCCATTTAGCAACCCATTGGGTGACATAGGGATTAATGCCCAACTTAGTAAGTTTATCTATGATTCCAGAGTGGGGGATGGTGTCAAAGGCCTTGGCAAGGTCTAGATAGGCTGTGTGGACCACCTTACCCTTGTCCATGGCTCTGGAGACTGATTCAAAGAAGTCAACCAGGTTCAGGAGACAAGATCGGCCCTTCACAAACCCAAACTGGGTGGGGTCCAGTGTTTGAAGGTTGCCAATGTCTTTGCTTTTATAGGTGATGCACATGATCCAGTGATGGCCTCTGCACCAACCACTGTCCCACTTACTAACTGCATGCAGCTTGCTGTGTAGTACTTCCAATTACCACTGTCATGGCAATCACCTACTACAAATCCTTACATCTTGTGGGCGTGGCACCTTTAACTTTCCTGTATGATGGACATCCATCCTGTGTGTGGGCATCAGTGTTACAGACAGGAAGTAGCAATACGTCTTACAGGAGAACCTGTGCACTCAGGGCAGCTACATATTTGTAGGGGGTTCCTGAACTACAGACAGAGTGTGAGTATAGTTGTTGTATGCATTGTATAGTACTGGTGTTACAGGGTTTGTGTGTACATACTAGTTTACCTTGGAATGCAGTCTGTCTGCATAGCTCTCAACTGTGGGCCTATCCTCTTGATGGCCAGAGGTGTGCCTATTATGTTTTGTCTGTCCACCACACAGGTCTTGTGTCAGATATTTCACTGGCAGTATGTGTGTTGAGTGCTATCAGTACATGGCTACATCCATTTCTGTTTCTAACTTCAAATTCCTAACTAAGGGTATGTTGCAGACTATCCTGTAACACCAGCGACTTGCTTAGTGCATGACAACAGTTTTCCACACATGGGCCTGCATTCCAGCCTCTGTCCTTCACCTACATATCATACTTTGCACATATGACATGCTGTCAGGGGTTGTTCAGTAGTGGGTTGTGAGTATGTCATGCTGCCATTCCTGCCATCAGTCCACTGCTGTTGTGTCCCCCACACATATGGTGGGGTTGGGGCCATATATGTGTGGGCTTCCCCTACACAATACATGTGTGCCCTTATGCACTCTGGACGCCAGTGTATGAAACAGTGGTATATGGCCCTGTATTACTGAGTCTTGGGGGGTGCACCATAACTAACCTAGGCTGTTACAACATCTTGGGGTGTCAGGGGTGAGCTGGCTTAAGGTATCTGGATGTACATTACCATAAAATCCACCTTGGGTAAATGCAGGCCTACTGCCACCTGCCATACAGACTGTTCTGTTTGTCAGTGTGCTTGTGATGGTGTCAGTTATGCCTTGTTATGTAACAGTTACATCCTATTGTGTCAGCTGAGGTCTATACCCCCCTAGGGATTGTCTACAGAGTGTAGACAGAGGCAGCTGAACTATACATCTGCATTACTTACTGCTGATTGTTTGGTATCCCGTTGCCCAGTCTGTCTTTACTATTGTACTACTTGATGGCCTTGACCTGGACAGCAACATTTGTAAATCTTTCCAGACTACTGTATTAGTATAACTGTTCCACAGTTGCATTACTCAGTTTATATGGATGTCCATGTCTAAACAGCTATATGACATGGCATATACAACTGTAATAGTACACAAATAAAGCTTTCGCATTTTTGCAAACCTGTGTGTGGTGTTATATCCTTTGACCTCTCTGTGGGTATATGTTGCAGGCAATGATTGTCATTTGTATGGGTTGCTCATATAGTCTCCAGTTGGTAAGTTGGTAACTGTAGGAATAGTGGCTGTTCCATATTGCATGCACCTTCTACATATGTATCTTACTATACATATTTCTGTGTGTGTATGTGTAGTTACATGTATATGTATATATATATATGTACGTATATATATATATATATATATATATATATATATATATATATACACATATATATATATATATATATATATATATATATATATATATATATATATATATATATATATATATATATATATATGCATATCTGTATCTGCATATATGTGTCTGTGTATATGTATCCTAGGGATGTTGATTGCTTCCACATTGTACATTCCCTATGGGAGCCAGACTGCAATGCTGATATGTTACTGATACCAGCATGACATCATACAGGTGGAATGGAGTACTATTAACATCTTATGCCCATGTCGTGTCAGGTCCTGGGTATCGGGGGCTGCAACAGTTGGTAGTGTATTCCAGGGCAGACGTGTTTGATTGTGGGGGGGAATACCTAATTGTACAAGACGTATGTTGTTTGGGGCCACTCAAACTCAGTAACAGTGCATGTGGACATATATGTTTATGTTATGTTCCCATTGTTATCTACAGATGTACGTCCGTATATACCTATAAATATATATATATATATATATATATATATGCTTACATATATATAACTTGCTATATATATATATATATATATATATATATATACATATAGATGTAGACATATATATCTATAGATGTATGCATTTGTATGTATATATGTTTATATATATATATATATATATATATATATATATATATATATATATATATATATATATATATATATATATATATATATATATATATATATATATATATATATATATATATATATATATATATATATATATATATATATATATATATATATATATATATATATATCTACATATATAGATATGTTATATCTATTAGATATAAATATATATACACACACACATACATCTACATGTTTAAATACATTTCCTGTACTGTTGAATGACTGGGCTGGATGATATGTTTGTGAAAATGTCAGGGTTATTTATATATCTAACATGGCTTAGTGGCAAATCACTTTGGCTATGGTCTGTAGGGCCCTTGGATCGAGACTTGCAGAGGGTATTTATTTTGTTGCTGGGCAGAACAAGGGCCATTGGATACAGAGTGATTAAGGCACTTTTGAGCAGTTGTAAGTGGGTTTGCATGGGTTTATGTGGAAGTAAGCACTCCTAACTTCCAGTGACAGCTTCTTATACTCAGTTAGCTTCTAAATTGCTTAACCAGTGTAGGCATTGCTTATCCCTGTGCAAACAGGCTTAAATACACTTACTGCTGCTTAAAAGTGCTTACTCCCACTTACCCCTATGCTAATTTCTTTAAAAGAAAAAAGGGTTGATAGGAAAGTGGTGAAAATGGGGCACAAAGAGGGAAAGACAATAGGAAAAATAGCTAGGGATGTGCAGGAAGGGTGTAGGGAAGGTCCATAGCTGCTCATATCTTCTACAGCAACAACTGTGCATATACACTGAATTTGGAGGTAGATTTGGACACTCAAACCCTTGAGAGAGGGGTGAGGACAACAATAATATGTTGGGATGCCAATTAGACCTGATTACATGTGTCCAGTGGACACGTCTGCAAAATGGACAGCTATGTATGGGGAGTGATTTTTTTGGGAACAGACTGCCCTTTTTTTTTGTTTTTAAGGTGAGAGTGGGATGTTGGAGAGGGGAAGTAGGTATATTTGGGGAGGCAAGTTGGGTAGGTTAACAGACAAGACAAACAAGATGCATACAGGGTGGTGTATGGCACGTGGGGGGTAAACACCTTGATGTGGAGGGGTGTTGGGAAATTGGAAGCCCATGAGCCCCCTAGTGGAAACAGTGGGACTGAGGTCCCCACCCATGGGCAGTCACCACTGCACCTTCACAGCCCTGATGGTGGCTATGCTTGGGGCTGAGTCGCAGAGCCAGACTGATGCTCTATTTGTGACACGCGGCCCTCGAGCTGACGTAGAAATCACCAAGCTGCTGGTTGAGCTCTCTATGCACCATGACCCAGACCTGGCGACGGGTGACAGGTACCTGTCCACGCTCGTGCCCACTCCCGGGGGGGCAAGCCCCATCCCCTGAGGCGGTTCCACCCGAAGGTGGTGCAGGATCAACAGAAGATGAGGTCCTGGGTTGGGCCCCAGATATACTGGTGTCTGGTGCCACAGCCAGCTGTGGTGGGACAGGTGAGTCCGCTGAGACCGGCCTTCCCAAACATGCTATAGTGTTTAGATTTTATCATCATATATGGGTTAGTAATAGTCAACAGATTACAGGGTTAGGTATAACAGCATGCATACATATTCCCATTAACCCAGACAACAGATATGGTACAGTTGCATAGCAAACAGAACACATGCATATATGGGATCACAGTGGTAATAACAACAGCATGCAAGTACATTGATGGCACCATGCCCCAAGTTGGAATAATTTAATATAGCACATGCATGGAAACAAATATAAATATGTATTAACCAATATGGCATAATCAGAACATTGGAGACATTACATGGTGGGTAAGTAGTTTATTGTTGGAGAAATGGTGGGGGGGAGAAAAGATGTCAATTAACAACTAGTATATTCCTGTAGTCCACATTACTTTCCTAGTCAGTGCTGTTATCTGTACCTTACAAGTATTACTACACTACCATTTAGCCTTTGTTTGGACAGTGATATGGCTGTTGTCATTATTATACATGAACTGGTTTTACCTGCAGTACACACCTCTGACCTGGTATACCTGTGGAGGAAATGTTTGTTAACACTAACTGTTTCTACACATACTCCCGGATTCCAGGTTGATGTTGTGCACATAGCTATCCAACTCTTTCTGCACAGACTCTGGCCATGTCTTGACCACATGCACGTATACCGGGACATATCTAGACTCTTGCTCTCTTCAACGTTTATTGACTTAACGCACACATATACATGCTTTCCTACACAGTTATACTATGTAGCACAGTGTGGGTGATGATGATCAGTGATACTTTATTATTCAGAGAAACTGCAACGCTCACTATTCCCTACAATACCAAAGTAAACAGTACCAGTACAGGATATAAAGGTTTTTATTTCTCAGCACAGTGTTCATATCTGACTTACCTGTGGGAGCAATGATTGTTAGCACTACATGATTATTGTCACACAAAGTTCCAGATTACACATTAGTATTATGCACATACATCTCACTCTGTTACTATACACACTCTGGTCACAGCTTGACAACATGGGGGTGTAGATAGGATATACTTGGCTATTACTCTCCTTACAGTTCCAGGAGTTGCTACATTGACAGGTTTGTTCTCATAGATGTTTGACAATCACTTGTATTACCTGTTTGCTGGCTAAACATCTGGGATCATCCCACTGACTTCCCAAGGGGACAGGCAGCAGATATGTGCCCATATACTGGACATCCTGGTCTTATCTGTACAGTTGTGGGGTATGATTCTGTATGCAGCCTACTTCCACTCTCAGGATTCAGACCATGGCTGTGTCTGCTACAACTTAAAGACTGTCCATCAGATTTGTGTGTGCTATATATATATTGCTGTATATCTCCTATCTGCTTTCTGTCTTATAGTTCTCCTGTGCTTTGGCATTCTGACCTTGTATTACAACACTCTTATACAGACTTCCTATACAGTTATATTTTGTAGGACAGTGTGGGCAACAGTGATGACTAATACCTTGTTATTCAGAACAACTGCATCAGTCACAATGCCATACAATACCAATGTAAACAGTATCAGTACAGGGTAACATTCTTGTATTTCTGGGCACGGTGTTGGCATCCGACAGACCTGTGGGAGAAATGTTTGTTAGCACTACCTGAATGTTGCCACACACATACCAGATTACACATTACTATTATGCACATAAATCTCACTCTGTTACTATACACACTCTGGCCACAGCTTGACAACATGGGGGTGTAAATGGGACATACGTGGCTTCTTACTCTCATAAGGTTTTGGGGAGTTGCTAGTGTGCCAGCTTTGTTCTCATAGATATGTGTCAATCAGTTGTATTTCCTGTTTGCTGCCTGTACATCTGGGATCATCCCACTGATTTCACAGGAGGACAGGTTGATAGGTACCAGATATGGGCCACTTTACTGGAGATTCTGGACATATCAGTACAGTTGTGGGGTATGATTCTGTATGCAGACTACTCCCACTGCCAGGATTCGAACCATGGCTGTGTGTGCTAAAAATGTAACAGTTCACATCTCAGTTACATGTGCTATTCGGGTTTTGCTGTCTGCCTTTTTCCATGTTTTCTGTCTATGTGTCTCTCAGTTGTACTAAATGGCCTCTGGGGATTACACCAGTCATATACAGGCATTCCTACACATTCTATTTATGGTGCACAGTGTGGGTAACAGTGCTTAATGCAACAGTACTATTATGTGATTGCACATCTACATTACCATATGATACCAGAGTATACACATGCAGTCCAGCAGTTAGAACTTTGTTGTCAGACTATTACGCTTTATTTACAAACAAACTATATGAGACTTTTCCTGCCATATACTCCGGTGTATGCAGTACTTGCCTTGAACAATACAGGTTTTATACAGGCAATTAATTTACTAATACTTTTAGTTTTATTTCCTATGACAGTAAATGCATGTGTATTACTGACCTGCCTCACATCGCAACCTCGGCAGGCAACTGACGTGGGCCTCCTGGTTCATGGCCTGCTCCATTGCAGCTGTGGAGGACATAAGAGGAATACTTAGCCATACCTATCCATGATATACATGAGCTGGCAATTATTACACACATAGTGGGGTGATACTTACACACAGCTGGGACATCCCCTGCTGCTCTAACCTCTTGGATCCACTGGTTCAAGAGGTCTTCCTTACGGCGCTTCAGGTCAGCATAGTGATGCCTGGCCTGCTAAGCAGTTCGGGGTATGCCAGTGGCACTTGTGAGGTCACGGGCAAGACGGTCCCAGGCCTCCGCCTTATATTGGGAGCCCTGGTACTGGCCCTGCAGCAGTCTCTGATCATGGTCTTTGACAAGGGGCCCTGCCATGACTCTGGACTCCTGGATGCACCAGCAGTGTGCCTGAAAGCACAAACCTTCTCCCCTTCCTGACATGGTGCCTGCAAGGAGTAGCTACAACCAGTTATGAGATGTATTCCTGCCTGCTGGGTTAAGTAGGGCTGATTTCCTGCACTTTTCCATGATTGGTCGGTTTTGAAAAAGCTAAGCTATGGGCAAACTTGCTTACTTACAGTTGGCATTGTTTAAAGGGGTATACCTCTGGGCACCCTGAGTTAGCTGGTATACATATTGCTTACACCTCCTAAGCTGGCCTGTGCAATGCTTAGCATTGCTTACATTAGACTTTGCATTATATTTTCTTTTTGGCATTGAGTTCTTATTCATCACATCTTATAAGTATGCCTGGTATCCATGATTCATGTGTACGTACACTGTATGGGGTCCTTGTGTTTTATTTGGGACTTCAACACTCTATTACAATTGCACCTCACTTCTGGGCTTACTGCTATACTCCATTTCACATATTTATGTTATGTAGTCTGTTAAGGAACATATGACTGTATACGGATTCCTTTCACAGGTTCAGTTTGATTTTACTATAGTGAGGACTTTTTTGGTGATACCTCATTCTTCTGTACTGTTGTGATGGCTTGGTGGTTGACTACTGTGACTATCGTGTATAGAATCCTGAGTTCAAGACCTGCAAGGCTGCTTATTTTGTTGCTGGGCAGAACAAGGGCTGTTGGATACAGGGTGATTAAGGCAGTTTTGAGGAGTTGTAAGTGGGTTTGTGTGGGTTTGCATGAGGGTAAGCATTGCTAACCTCCGGTTAAATATGCTTACATGGAGTTAGCTTCAAAATTGCTTAACCTGTGTGCGCATTGCTTACCCCCACGCAAACAGCCTTAAACCCACTTACTAGTGCTTACATATGCTTACTACTGCTTATTGCTGCTTACACTTGCTTATTGGTGCTTTCTCCCGCTTACAATTGCACTGATTTAGACAGTTATATGTAATGGTTCTTGGGAAGGTGGGGGAATTGGAAGCTGTATGGTGTTGTCATTCATTACACATGTGACCTTCCATTTGTATCCATGATTCCTGTGTAAATATACTGTATGGGGCACATGTGCTTATCTGGAGACTTTGCAACATTATGACACTGACACCTCACATGTGCATTTAATGCAGTACTCCAGTTCACATTTAAATGTTATTTAATAGGTTATACAGCATAAAAATGTTCATAAAGTGATTTCTCATGGAAAGTGCTACAGTGGGACTCAAACCAGGAATGCCTGCTCGTAAAGCAAATGCTCTGCCCACTACACTATTGCTATACTGCTTCATTTGCATATATCTTCCTTGGTATCCTCTTCAGCCATTTAAGCTGTATTAACCGTAGCTAAGTTATGGGCACACCCACGCACCTGTGGTTAGCTTTAATCAGATTTTTAATAAGAAAAAAAGGGTTTGTTCATTTTATTTGTATTTACTTGCTGTTGTACATGAGGGGGAATGTTGGTGGGGATATGTGGACACCTATGAGCGATCTCGCTCATGTCTTAGGCCTTTCGGGTGTTTTGCATTACGGGGGCGTGTATATTCTGAGAGCTCTGCTCTCAGACATGCCCTCTGCACTCTTACATGCTCTGTGTAATATTAGGAGCTCAGGCAGCATGCCTCATTAATATGCATGGCGTGCTGCCATCCTGCTCCTAAATGGCCGCTTTCGTGCAGGACTAAGCTAGTCCTGCATGGAAGTTTAGTAAATCCAGGAGATTATATAGACCAAGAAACCTCGGGAAGTTTGGAAAAAGAAACGACAGAGAAAATGCAAAATTATAAAGAACAAAATCTAGAGATTTTTGAAAGATATAAAAAAAGAAATATGGACATAAGAAAGAAAGAGAGATCTAATATGGTGCAATATTTATGCAAAGGAGAAAGACATATTAATTCATACAAAAAAGTATCTCTAAAGACATTTGAATTGAATGCAGGCAAAGGCACCCAAATATGGAAAATTTTTACAATATAAAAAATAAGATCACAAAGGGGGAATGTAGAATAGAAGATTAGTAAAGCAGAAGTTAAAAAAAATAGAAGCTGAAGTTATGGAATACCTGTGAAGTGTAGGGTTTAGTGCAGGAATTCTAACACAGGTTATGTCACAACATGATGGAACAGTGAGTGTCCCAAGTAAGGAGCAACAGGAGGAGTAGGAGACATCTGAAGAAGAAATATTGATATAGGAAAAGAGATTTAATAAGGTGCAATATTTATGCAAAGGAGGAAGAGAAACTAATCAATATATAAAAAAGCAGCACCAAGGATATTTGAAGAGAAATATAGGTGAAGGCATCTAGATATGGAAAATCTTACAAGTCAAAAAATAAGAAAACAAAAGTGGAAAGTAGAAAAGAGGATTAGTAATGGAAATGTTAAAGAAATAGAAAAATGCAGTTATGGACTACCTGCAAAGTGAAGGATTTAGTGTAGAAAATCTAACTCTGATAACATCACCGAATGACAGAATAATGAACCTGTGAATTAAGGAGAAACCAGTGGAGCAGGAAGCACCTGATCAGTTGCCATATGAAGATACTTTGGAGCCTTCAGTAGGAAACCAGTACAAAAGTTCAGTTGGACTTACACAGCAGGGGAAAGAACAGAAAACTGTGCAACTCTGATGCTATCAATATAGTAGAGTGATAGGCCAGTGAATTCCATATGAAAGAGCAACGGATGAGACAGGGTAAAGCTGAAGAGAATATGGCACAGGAAAACTTTCTGGAACTTTCTGTAAAATGCCTGTAGGAAATGGAGAACAAAGAACGTGCCTTTAGTTTAGAAGAAAATTATTTAAGTGAATAATTGCTTGATTTAATAGAGATGGACAGACCTATTAAGATCAATGAAACAGTCTACAAAAAGGCAATAAGTAAAACAAATGAACATAATATTCAAGACTGTTCATAGAAATTCATGCAATATAACAGAAGTAAACAGGATATATTACTGTGCAGCTAAATTAATAACAGATACAGTATTACCACAAAAACACAGTGCAGTATGGGAAAGGAAGGGAAGAAATCAAATGCCATCATGAAAGTACTGAATAGAGAAAATTACAAAGCAATTAAGACCAGAAGTGTCTCTGTTAGAAGAGTAAAGAAGACAGAACAGATGAACAAAAATACTCAGAAAGATAGACATGATAAAAGCAATGCATAGTATCAGAGCAGATGAGGATCTGTTGTACACTACTGCAAATAATAAACCAAAGGTATCAGCACAGGGAGAAAAACTTAAAAGACATGCAGATAAATATAAAGGAAAAGTACAAAATAAATAATTTATTGATGACCCCAAAAAGTTTTGTAGATACCTGGGGAAACAAGGCAAAAGGAATAGAAACACCAACAAAAAAGAAGAAATAGGCACACTTTGGAGAAATAGCTATGAAGATCCTGTGGAACATAACAAAGATGCTGAATGGATAGAAGAAGTAAAAGAAAGAAGTTCAAATGTTCAGGATATGAAATTGGATGAAGTTTGTTTGACTTACAAAGCCATGTCTGATCCAGCTCTGTTAGAAATACTACAGCTAAAGAAATCCCAATCCCTCTGCACCACACACTCCAGAGACCTCAACCTCATCACCACAATCAACAGAACAAGCTGGAAGGACAGATTCATAACCCAGAGACTGCCCATGCTATGGAATAGACTTCCCATACATGTCAAACAGAGCACCTCACTGGCCCTCTTCAAGAGAAATCTTGATAAATGGACGGGAAATAGAAAATTCACCCTGGGGATCACTCCAGTGGCTCTACTCGACAGAAGCACTGGGAACTAAGGTTGGCTGGCATGATGCTGGGGGGGGCTAGGCTTGTAAAGGCTCCAAGGCCATTAGCCTAGTACACACCTATGAACCTAAGTAATGGCCAGAGAAATTGAAACAAAATTAATAAAACCTCCTAATTGGAAAACCCTTGGCCCAGATGCAGTACGTAACTTCTGGCTAAAAGTATTAACGTCTTCACATGAAAATTTAGACATAAGTAAGACATAAGTAAGAACTCTTCAGAAATAAGTCAGAATGAACTGGCTCCCCACCTAAGCACCATGTTCAATCATAGTCTCACGTCAGGCTTTGTGCCCACTGAATGGTGCACAGCAACAGTTATCCCACTCCACAAAGGGGGAGCCACCACTGATCCTGGGAACTATCGCCCTATTAGCCTGACGAGCCTGGTCTGCAAGGCCATGGAATGTATCATCATGGAACTCATAAACAAAGACATTAGTAACCTCCAAACTCTGGACCCCACCCAGTTCAGGTTTGTGAAAGGCAGATCATATCTTCTGAACCTGATCGACTTCTTTGAGGCAGCCACCAAAGCCGTAGACGAGGGTAAGATGGTTCACTCAGCCTATCTTGACATCGCCAAGGCTTTCAACACCATCCCCCATTCTGGAATTATAGCTAAACTCACTAAACTAGGTATAAATCCCTACGTCACAAGATGGGTTGCCAACTGGCTCACTGACAGAACCCACACTGTAAAAGTTGCAGACTCCAAATCTGACTTCAAACCAGTGGCAAGTGGAGTACCACATGGTTCATTCCTGGGACCTGTCCTGTTTGGTATCTACTTCTCTGAAATACAGGCTAACGCAGAAGGCCTCTGGCTAATGAAGTTTGCAGATGACTGCAAACTAGGAGCCATAATCGAGTCCCCAAATGATGTGGACATCCCACAGAAGGGTCTCATTGAGACAGATGCCTGCCAAAAAGTGCATTGTCATCCCCTTTGGTAAAAACTCTGTACCCATGAACTACCACATAAACAGCAGTCTACTTAACGCCGAATGTGTGATAAGAGACCTTGGGACCCAGGTGGACAGTAGTCTCTCCTTTGATAATCACATCGCCACAGTAGTCAGGAAATCCTTCTATGTGGCATACCTCATCACAAAAGGGTTCTCATCCAGGAAAAAGAGGTCATTGTTCCCCTCTACTCGGCACTCAATAGACCCATTATAGAATACAATGCCCCTTTTGGAATGTACCTCACATGACATCTGCAACAGCTGGAAAGACCACAGAAGTACCTCACAAAGAGGATTACTGGCCTCAAACAGATGCCCTACACTGACCGTCTCAAAAAACTCCAACTTTCCACTGTAGCATATCACCTATTCTGAGGAGATATCTGCCTAACATATAAAGCTATGTTAAACCTAGAGCTGTTGGAAATGCCACACCTAAAGAAATCCCAATCCCTTCAAGCTACACACTCTAGGGACCTAAGCCTTGTCACCACGATAAATAGGACATGCTGGAGGGATACATTCCTGTCCCAGAGACTTCCTATACTCTGGAACAAGCTACCCATCTATGTCAAGCAAAGTTCCTCATTAGCACTCTTCAAGAAAAATCTTGATGAGTGGATGGGAAATAGGAAATACACCCCGGGGATCACTTCTGTGGCTCTGCTCGACAGGGGCACAGGAAATTAACTTTCTTGTGTGGCGTAAGCCAGGGAACCTTGTTGGCTAGGCTTACTTAGGCCCTTGGGTCGATAGCCTAGTACCTACCTATGAACCTATGAACTATTTACATCCAAACCCCAAACAGATGCCAACCCTAACTCTCAACGTCTTAGAGCAAGAAATCTGTACAAAGCCACAAATACAAGTTGTACAAAGGCCCAAAATTAGAGACAATTTTTAAAAATTGCTCTTACAAACTTAGAAAGTTGATAAAATAAGAGGTTTTGCATTAGTATGAATTTTCTGAAGGGTATGAAGTCTGAAACTCAAATGTCTGTCATTATTTTCAAACTTCAATCTTTAATGATTTGCCACTAATTTTGTAGAGAACTACAATTTTATAAAAAACAGACCAAAAACATGGAACAAAAATCTGGGCATTCTGCAAAAATCTATACAGTTGAGAGATATGATGCCAACCTGGTTAACAACAGGAAAAATGATACTACTCCTATAGACCAATAACTTGCCTTCCAATGATGTATAAACTACACACTGGAATTGATGTCTACAGAGTTTATAGTCATTTGGAAGAAAACTCAATCATGGCAAAAGAACAAAAGGGTAACAAAAGAAAAGTCATATTTTATTTTAGTTAATTTATTTTATATTTGTTTACCGGGAAAGTCCAACTGGACAAAGTATCCTTTTTCAGCAGAGGCCCGGGGAAAAAATCTCCACATAAAAAAAACTGATTGACATTTACATTAATAGAACATTTATGTTGTGCAAATGCTTTCTTTGATACAGAGAAACTAGACTAGATATTACAATATAAGGTATGACAAATATCTGGATATAAAATTTCAGTTCAATAATTTACAGTGATTATACATTATAAGAAAAAAAAGATATGGAACAAAGGATCATTGGAACACAGGATCATTTTTTTGTTTAATAAAGTAATGATGGAGAATTTTAAGACCTATCTATATCAAACAAAGCTCCTCATTAGCACTCTTCAAGAAAAATCTTGATGATTGGATGGGAGATAGGAAATTCACCCTGGAGATCACTTCTGTGGCTCTGCTCGACAGTGGCACAGAAAAATAATTTTCTTGGGTGGCGAAAGCCAGGGTATCTTTGGCTAGGCTTATATAGTCCCGAGGGCCAATAGCCTAGTACCTACCTATGAACCTATGAAAAGGAAGAATCTAAGTATGGCATGGATAGACTACAAAAAAGCATCTGACAGCATCTTACGTTCATGGATAAAAGAGTGCTTACAGATGTATAAGATACACTCTACACTGACAAATTGCATTACAGTGACCATGGATCAGTGACAGACCACTTTGCGGCTAAACCACAATAAAGGACAAATTATTATCCCACGGATAAAAATTCAAAGGGGGATACTCCAGGGTGACTCTTTGTCTCCACTGATCTTTTGTCTTGCCCTTAACCCATTAAGCTGTCTACTTAATAGTTTAGGTCATGACTACAATTTGGCTCCCAGAAAACAACAAAGTGTAAAGACTTTTCATCTTCTTTTTGTGGATGATTTAAAACTGTATAGTTCATCAGATGAGGAAAAGTACAACTGGAAGTGGTCAAGACATTCTCAGATAATATGAGAATGCCATTTGGCCTTGATAAGTGTGCAGAAGCAAACTTTAAAGCAGGAAAACTGTAGCACCAAGAAAATATCAGTTTGGGACAGGAATGTGATATAAAAGAACTTGAGCAAGAGGGAGTGTATAAATATCTGGCAATTGATGAAGGGTCAACAATAAAACACGAATAAATGCAAATAAATCTTAGTAAGAAATATTTTAGAAGATTAAAATTAATACTGAAAATAGTCTGACATCTAGAATAAAGTCCAAACTATACATCGATTTGCTTTTCCTTTTCTAACTTACAGTTTTGGGGTGATTAACTGACCTTAAAAGGTAGTGGATCAGTTGTACAGGAAAACAAGAAAAATACTTCATGCTTATGAAATGATATATAAAAATCGGTGTATATCAAGATTATATTTCCTTGTTCTGAAGGAGGTATGGCCCTCCTTGAAAACTGATTACATGTATAGATCTGCAATTGTAGGACTGTACACATGTCTGCTGACCTCACAAGACCCAAACATAGTAAAAGTTTTAACACATAAAGAGAACAAGTCTGAGATGATTTCCCTGCTAAAATTTAGCAGAAGTATATTGGTGTCAAGTGGGAATGGAAATCAAACCAGAAGTAGATAAAAAATCAGGCGGCAACTGAATGTGCAAAAAAACAAAAGAAAGAATATAAGGTGAAGGATCAGATGAGAAGGCAAGAAATGTGGAAACTACATAAATATAGTTGCAAGTACAGAAAACTCCTGGAACAACTTCATGTCAATCAGTATCTAATGCAGGAATGGTTAAAGAGAGATGAATTTAAACCAAAAGATGGAAGGTTAATATTGGTAGCCCAGGATAGTGGACTCAGTACACATTGGTTTACAAAGTCCATTGAACATATCGGAGAAACAGATAAATGCAGGATTTGTAAAGCAGAATTAGAAACAGTTGTACATCTTGTTGCTGGGTGTGATGCACTAATGGCAGAAGGCCTGTACACTGAGAGGCATAATAATGTGCCAAGATTATATTGGGGATGTGCAAACATTATAATATTGAAGTTGCTGAAAAACACTGGAAATGAGTCACACAGCATTATAGAAAATTATGAAGTTTATATTTATTTATTTTACATTTGTTGACCGGGAATGTCTGTGCCGAGGCCCTTTTTCAGCAGAGGCCCGGGGAGAAAAGCTCCAGTACATACAAGTATAACATTAAGTACATTAGTACAGATTTTATACAAGTCGAAAACAGCTAAATGTTACACAGATAACAATTGGTTGTACATATATTAGTTAAGCAGAAAGGAATATAAAGTAGAAAAATCAGGTGCTTTTTTTTCAAATCAGACCAGTAGTTATGTGAGTATTACAGAAAGAAGTACATAGACTGAGGAAACATCGAGAACGGAAAGTTTTCAAGGAGGGTTCCATTACCAACAGTTAAAAAAAAATAGATGCAAGAAAACCAGATATAGTGGTCCATGAAAAGAAGAAAAAAGTAGCATTGATCATCAAAATTGCTACACCCATTGATTACAGTGTCTTATGTACAGAGGGACACAGAGTCATAAAACACCAAGATTTGCAGGCAGAAATGAAGGCAGTGTGGAAGAAGGATACCCGGACAGTTTCAATAGTAGGAGCAATGGGTCTCATAAAAAGAATTTACAGTCATATTTAGATATGCTACCAATACCTGTAACTCCATATGAATTTCAGAAACAGTCAGTTTTGGGCACATTGCAGGTACTGCAAAAAGCTCTTTTGGCTAACAGCAAAGATTTTAAACAATATTAATTTCACAAACGTTAATCATACTTTGACTTGAGAATGGGGTCCATTCCTGTCATGATATTAGAAACCCAAAAGTTTTGGAGAAATTAAAAAGTGATCAACCATTGTGCCTTCTTAATTTTCCGGGGGGGGGGGGTGGGCTCATGAACACTGTGTGGGCAAAAACAACAAATCTCTTAGACTCATGACAGTGTGGTGCAGCTTTTTATTTATTCACTGACCCTACCTTTCAGACATTAATATCCATGCCCTCACTGCCTGCCAGAAAGGAAGAAGATGGAACTGCTTGCTAAGTGACTTGTAACAACTCACTTAGGCTTCCCTTTAGGTTGTTATAGCAGCAATATGATTGAAGGCCCTTTCTCCACTATGAAAGGCATGCTGACCACCCACTATAACCTCCTCCCTTGGTTGGTCTCTCAGAACCCAGGCCATAATCTGAAACCAGGTTGATGACATAACTGATAGATGCCTGTTCTTTTCATTAATATGCCAGTTCTGCATGATCCCCATTTGATAGTTTTTATGTTATTAAAGTTGTAAAAAGCTAAATTGACACTTACTTGGCATATACTTCACAAAATATTCAAACCACTGACGAATTGTAGAATCACCAATTAAAAAAATCTTCTTTCCTTTCATACACTGTGTGGCTCTGTCAGGAACAGTGAATATTTTGCCTTGGCAAATGGATGATACCCAAGTTCGATTCAGAACAAATCCTGATGAGTTCAGTCTTCTTAGAGGCTCACGTTGACATTTTGATACTCTGATATTAGGATCTAAGGAAAAGGGGAAAAAAGAGAGAAATGCATCTGCTAGTTTACTTGTTATATATTTATTTATGTAAACCAAAAATGGTCCATCAATAGCCTTCTGAGATTTTTAAGCACAGTTATGCATATTAAGACATATTGTATATTAGGAAACGAAGTAAAGTACCAAACTGCCAGAGCCACGGATGTCAAAACCAAAGTTTTTAATGTTAAAATCCACAAGTGAACGCAGAAATCAATCCCAAACACATAAACCCTTTTTACAAAAAATGCGTTTTCGTCTTGTACAAACTGACTTATTCAGATACCCTCCATAAAATAAATCAACCTTTATATACATTACTTAAAAAACAATTACCCAATCAATGCAGTCTTAATTAAGAAGTTAATTATATAATTACCATTGCCTCTTGCCCTTGTATCATTTCTCTTATAATTCGTTGGTATTTATTATAACTATTATGAAGACCTGATTCACAAACAGTGCTTTAATGAAATATATAAATATCTTAAAAATAATTATAAAAATAGTTATAAAAAACAGTTATAAAAAACTATGAAAATCAGTTTTAGGTATTATGAATCATTTGTATATTATTTATATAGTATTAGCCTGTCATCTACTGGTTAAAACAATAAATACACTAAAACACAAGAAATATTCATATTTTTCCTGCTCTTAACTTTAAAAGTGGCATAATGGAAATAAAATCATTTAGACCAGGGGGGTTGGTTGCATCAAGGGAGATTTGCCACCATAACTCCCTGAACTCCAATCTTTCTTCCCATGGTCCACCCCTCACATCCTTCTTAACCTGTTCTAACACCATGAACTGAAATTTAGCATTATGACAAACTAGGGTGTTGCATCAAGGGAGATTTGCCACCATAGCTCCCTGAACTCCAATCTTTCTTCCCATGGTCCACCCCTCACATCCTTCTTAACCTGTTCTAACACCATGAACTGAAATTTAGCATTATGGCAAACTAGGGTGTGTTTATACAATGCATTAGTTTCTTTTTTTATGGAAATCTCATATTTATGTTCATATATCCTTCTCTTTAAAACTCTTTCAGTTTTACCTACGTAAAAAGCATTGCATTCTAAACATAATCCTAAATAAACCACACCTTTAGTTTCACAATTATAATAGTTTATACTAGTTATCCATTTCTGCCTACATTCCAAAAAGATTTTTTCCTTGTCTATTAAATTACCACAATGGCTACAGTGTCCACATTTATAGGTACCTTTCCTAATTCTATTAGATGTCATGGAACTTTTGTATTCCAACATATTTTTAAA
This sequence comes from Protopterus annectens, assembly GCF_019279795.1. Taxonomy (NCBI): domain Eukaryota; kingdom Metazoa; phylum Chordata; order Ceratodontiformes; family Protopteridae; genus Protopterus; species Protopterus annectens. Next base: position 1,515,220,993 of record NC_056741.1, read on the forward strand.
GGATTGAGAATTTTTATATATACTACTTTAACATTATTGTTTAATTTTTCCTGGTCCAAATCAGTTAAACTAATGAACTTATTCCATTCTCTTTCAATAACTTGTTTAGTAACAATTTTATTAAAAGTGTTGTATTCAAGAATTAAAGCATGCCCATAATCTATGTCTTTGGAAATGGGTTTATTTGTATCTATTGCTTTTAAACCACCTATATTTTTATTTAAGTCTCTCTTACCTAGGATAGGTTTAAATTTGCTTCCTCTCCCTATCATAACTTCTTCATATATTTTATTGATAAAGTCCTGGGGGTAACCTCTTTCCAAAAACATTTTATTTAATAAATTGCACTCTTCTTTAAAATCAGAATCTAGGGTAGTCATACGGCTACCTCGGACATACTGTCCTTTTACAATATTCTTTTTACAATAATAGGTATGCACACTTTTAAAATGTAGAAATGAATTGCAGAAAGTAGATTTCCTGTATAGTTTAGATTCAAATCTATCATTTCTTTTGTAGATTTCCACATCCAAAAATTGTAATTTATCTGTTGAAACATGAAAAGTGAATTTTAAAAATTGTGTTGTTTCTCCCAAGTAAGCTTTAAATTCTTCTAACTGCTCTGTACTCCCAGACCATAGAATGACTATGTCATCCAAAAATCTTCGATAAAGTCTTCCTCAAATACAGCCTCCTCAAACATTTAGTCTTTAACGTCTTAAGGCTGTGCAAGAATCTCATTGTCATTATGAAAACGCATTTTTTGTAATCAAGCGTTTATGTGTTTGGGATTGATTTCTGCGTTCACTTGTGGATTTTAACATTAAAAACTTTGGTTTTGACATCCGTGGCTCTGGCAGTTTGGTACTTTACTTAGTTTCTTGGTTTTAGTGTACCAAAGTTCCTTTTGGATTTCGTGGTTTTATTTTCGGATTTACTGCCATGGAGAGACCAGACCCTCCTGAAGGAAAAGGGGCAAATGAACTGGGTCAATCCAGAAAGCTCATTGGGCAGCTTACTGAGCTAATAGACCTGCTGACACCCTTAACTCAATCACTGGTTGGACTATGCAATAACGTACGCATTCACAATGCGGAAGTCCAGGAAGCGTTGAAGGGACTAGGCATTCATCGTGAACCGACGAGAAGTCTTAACGGATCGAAAGATCAAAATAAAGATGGTGAGGGCTCTTTTAACGCCACAAATACACCAGGAATTCTTTGTGAGGGTGGATACAATAAAGAGAGGAGTAGCGACTCGAGAGGAATAGTTCCAGCAGGTCAAAAAAACATCTTTTCTAATAGGATGGTTCCAGGTACTGTTTATAATGACAATGAGATTCTTGCACAGCCTAAAGACGTTAAAGACTGACTATTGCAAAAATATTCTTTTAAACAAAATGTGCCTAATGGGCAACCAACAGTGACTGATTCTTATCCAGAACAACCAAACTGAAAATAAAGAGAAAACGGGTAAAAAACCATCCAACCAAAAAAAAAATCTTTACTGAAAGTAACCAAAAAAGCAACGACAAGCTCCAAAATTGCCCGTTCAAAAACAATACAACAACAAAACATATTACATCATAATACACACAAAATAATTAATCAATTCATTAATTAGTCAATAATTAAAAAAGTTTGTTCTAAAAATTTAAAAAAAAAAAACACATTACATACAACACCAACATACCAATAATAATAATATATAATAATAATATAAAATAATACCTACATACAAAACCCAAATAATATATATATAAATATAATAAATAATATATATATATCATATATAATAGGGGACAATTTCAATGGGGTATGATTATATCACATGCACATGTATTCTATGATTTATTTTTTTATCCATATTTAATTATTAGATATTTCATTTCACTGAGGTAGCGCTGAACTGTGATCTATCGCCAAGAACACATTAATATGCTTAATCAACTCTCAATAGGCTTCTATTTCTATTGGGAAGGGATTACCTCCTCTGATCTGATCTATGTGGGTAGGGTTAATGCTAATATGCATAAAGACACACAATTGTAATGGATGTAATGCACAGGTTAGCAACAGTGCTTGGTCTAAAAAATTATATATGATTATTGTAACAGAACATTGAATTTAATAAATGTAAGAATAAGAATAATTGTAATTTTATTATAGAATTAACAACATTGTATAGGAGTAAACGTGATATAAGAACACAAATACGCTATCCAAAACAACATGTGTACATAAACCTAGCCAAGGTAAACGATGAAAACCCCAACACATACATACGCTTCATAAGAAGATCACTAAAATGCTCATAAGAATACAAGCCTAGACCATCAAAAGTAGAAGTTGCAAGTCACTAAAGGATTTCATGTTCATAGATCAATTATCACGATCAAATGGACATAGACCAAGTTGCAGGGCAGAGTAAAAATTAGATTTAGAGGAGGCAGAGTAGAAAATGCAACTGAGAGTTCATAAATTTGCTGCTATTTATATTTTATATATTTTAGCTTATATTATATATACATTTAATCTTATATTTAGTTATGTAAAAATTAAATAGAATATTATTATTTATTTTATTTTATTATTATTTTATCTATTTTTATATATTTTATTTTATTATATTTAGGTTTAATTTATTATTATATTTTTATTATTATTATTATATATTATTTAGTTATTATTTTATTATTATCATTTTGTTGCTTTTATTTATTGATTTAGACTTGCAAGTTTTTTGATTAATGAAGCTTTTTATTACATTGTTTATTAAAAAGCTGCTTTTTAATGATTGAGACTTGTTGTTTAATTTAAGTGAGAATTTTGTTTTATATTGTTGTTTAGGGCAGCGAAGATCCTTTTAAAGAGGCTTACTGATTCTTATAAAGTCAAACTGGACAATTTGTATAAAATAATGTTAAAATACCGAACTTTAGAAATAGAAAATGAGTATTTAAATGAGTGTGTTTGTAGGGGGATAGTCCCAAAGGGACTGAGGGTTTTTAAATTTCTGAACAATGTGCTTGAGGGGTCTGTTTTTCATAAAGAGCTAACAGAACTTTTCAACAACTGTGGGTTGGATATGTTAAGGCTCATGATTCAAGAAAATCATAGGGTGCAGGATGCCCTACAAAAATAAATAATTGAGTTGGATAAATGTATTAAGGAAGACCTGATATTTACTATAAGGGAAGAGAAGGACAAATATTTTAAGATTAGGGGTGAGATTGATGAAAGGTGTGGGGAAACTATTCAACAGAAATTTAAAAATTTGGAAAGAGACACTGAAGAATACAAAAATGGGACAGTATACCCCAAACCTCGGGCCCCTGGTTATTTAAAACACCTTTATGGAAATAAAATGTTTAATGACAAACAGGGAAATTTAGAGGAAGTTAACCATTATCAGGAAGAAGAATGTAGTTTTGAAGAATCCCCCCCCCCTCAGAAGATCAGAAAGGCTAATGAATCAACCTGGTTATCAGGAAAGAAATTTTTCTTGGAGAGGGGGGAGAAGGGGAAGGGGGAAATATTAAAGAGGGTGGATACGCCACCACAACCCCCACCCAGAAGTGTCATAGATGGCAATGACATCATAGTTAATGGTGTTAAACACATTTTTAACAATTTTAGTATTTATAATTTTAGTGGTATTTCAATTGAAAAAGAACATTTTAGCCTGCTTGAAAAAGGTTTTAAATATATACCCTATAAAAAGGGTGTACTTACACAGTCGATTCTAGACTTAAAATTGTTTTTTAGAAAGATTAATTTAAATTTATTACTAACACCTGATGTGGACACTATGGATAAACAACTGAAAAGAAAAGCTACATTTAATCCACCATTACATCCACAATTGAGTAATTTAGAAAAAAAACATGGAAAAGGAATTAAGAAACAGATATAATAAGTTTGAGTTTCAACCTAATTTAACTAATAAAGAAATGAATATTTTACAAAATTTGAGGGATAACCATAAGATTAGAATAATAGGGGGAGGAATAGTTATCATGGATAACATTATATGAAGGGAAGATGAACGAAATTGTATTCAATGAGGAAGGGTACACAAATGTTTCTATTAATGAAATAAATATTGCCTATAATAAAATTGATATTTGTTTAACAGATATGTTTTTTGAAGGGTTGTTTGATAAAAAAACATTTGATTTTTTTAAAACTGATAAACCTAGGATCCCTTCCATCTTTGGAATTCCCAAGATTCATAAAAATGTGAAACAACAAGTAACAAACCTCCTTCCTGAGTAAAGGACCCTCGTAACGATAAAGTCACAATGAGCAAAAACAAATCCGAGGATACACCAAAAGCTGAGATGACACGATTTCACTGTATCAAATCCTTTATTGGAAACAAAATGCCTAGGACAGTTAGCGCTTTCATGTTGTAATAACGCTTCTTCAGACTTCAATGGCATAATGAAGCACAATTCACTTTAAATAGCTTGTAGACACACCTATAATTCATTAACATTTCAATTAACAATTCAATATTTAAATGAGAGGCTGATCTTTTAAGGTTTTAAAAACACACAAGGAAAAGAAGTGGAGGGGGGAAGGGGGGGTTATTTATAAAAACCACATATACAAACTTGCTGTTGAAAACATATTCAACAGTTTGAAAAGTTAAAAACATGTGACACAAATATGAGAGCATCTAATAGATTGTGAATACTCTATGGATCTAATATTTGAAAGGTTTAGCTGCCAGAAATGGTTTCAGATTGATTCTCTAATTTAACCCATACTGATGTGCCTGCAGCCTAAGGACCCATTTACTCTCAATGTCTTCAGTATGGTTCCTTATGTTACCTAATCTATTAGTCTTCTTTACTACTTCTAACACCCTAAACTTAAAACAATGCTGAGATCCATTGTCTATAATATGTCGAGCTAACGCATTGGTGGTGTTCTCTTAGTGACAGCAACAATCCATCCAAGAGGGATGCAAGGCTAATGGAACATAACGCTACAAGTGGAGCACGAAGGAAGTCGCCAGCTGTAAGTTCAACAGCAGGTGAAATAGAGGATGATGCATTAATACAGTCGGAGGGTTTTCCATCTTTTCCCCTCCCTTTCAAGCAGGTAGAAAAGAGGACATGGCAACCACAGAACACAGTGAGGAAGAGAAAAGGAACGGAGGAAATCTACGAACAACAGAGGAAGGCTTTGAAGTCCATTACCAGGACTTAGTAGTGAATATCTCCAGGTATGAACTTAATGTATATGAGCTATCTGTCCTCAACAAAGGACTGAACTTCATACCTTCCGGTTATTCTGATGCGACTGATTTGATTGTGGACATTAAAATGTTCACTAGGAATGTAGCATTAAAAATGTTTTATGGTAATGAAGACATGGTAATGAACACAAATGTACATATTAATACTTTTAAAAAACCCTCCACTTTCATGCCACCAATACATCCTTTATTGGATATATTTGAACGTGCATGTGAACATGATTTTTTGGAATTATACAACAGTAATGGTTTTAAATCAGAGTTCGTCAATGTCACTAGAGAGGAAAGGATGGCTATTTCTAGCTTACAGACCAATGACAACATTGTAATCAGACAGGCAGATAAAGGAGGTGCCATAGTGGTGATGGATAGGAAGGAATACAAGGGTAAAATTGAGGCTATGTTGGCCGATGTTGACACCTATTGTCCTCTGACTATGAGCTCACTGAATACTTTGATTACTAGAGTACATGGACACCTATATGATATGTTTTTAAGTAATGTTATAGATGTGGAATTATATAGATATTTTCTTGTAGAGAACCCCCTGATACCCACCTTCAGAGGTCTACCAAAAATACACAAAAGAATGATAGATCCACCTTTGAGACCCATTGTCTCCAGCAAAGGTTGGCTGACAGAATCAATATCTATATACTCAGATAAACAGTTTAAACCTATTATTAATAAAACAAATTATATACTACGGGACCCTCAACAATTTTTGGAGAATCTTGCTTTAAGTAACAATCAAAGGCACATAGATAAGAATGATTTTTTTGTGACGTTGGATGTGAAAGCATTATTCACATCCATACCCAATAACATTGGTGTGGAGTTTGTAAGGCTATTTTTGTTAAACAATGGGGTCAGTAACAACAACATTATCAAATGGATGCTACTACTTGAAGTAGTCTTGGAAAATAATGTTTTATGTTATGAAAATGGATACTTCTTACAAACAAAGGGGGTAGCGATGGGGACCCCATGCGCGAACTCCTACGCCAATCTAGTATTGGCATATTGGGAGGACACATATGTACTCAACAATACACTCTTTCATGATCATATACAATACTATAACCGTTTTGTAGACGATATTTTTGTTGTGTGGCGAGGAAATGAGCTAGAACTCTTAGATTTTGTCAGATACCTAAATGGGACAACAGACTTTTTGGAGTTTGAAAGTGCCCATTCATGTACTAAGATAGAATTCTTGGATGTTAGGTTAATTAAAAAATCAAATGAGATCCATACTGAAATGTTCAGGAAGTCGTGCTGGAGAAATAGTTTTCTTCATCGTACCAGCATGCATCCCAAACATATTCATTCTAACATCATCACCAATCAGTTACATAGAGTATCAAAATTGACTACTGATGATGCCACTTTTGCAAAACAGAAAAATAGACTATTAAATGATTTTGCTACCAGAGGTTACAACAGAGATTTGGTACAAGCCACCATAGACACCATTGATAGACCGAGAACTGGTAAAGGGAGACCATTTTTCTATGGGAAAGTGGCCACAGAATCAAAGGTAATCAACAAGCCTCGGACTCAGGTGAATAGGCTTGTCATCCCATACACCAACAGGAACAGCCAGATTAGCAAGATTATTACAAAGAACTGGAAGTTTTTAGCCATGGATGATAGAATTGGCTCTCTAATAGATGACAAACCAAGGATAGCATATAGGAATATGAAATCCCTCAAGAGACTTTTATGTTATGAAAAGAATGATGATCATCTCATTGTATCCCAAAGAAAATCACGTTTCCATGTTGGACGTGCAATCAATGTCCCTACATAGCCAATGACAACATATTCACACACCCACACACTGGACGTGTATATACTTTTAGTTGCTATGCAGATTGCAAAACTAGAGATCTAATATATCTGGCACAATGCCAGAAATGTCAGAAATATTACGTAGGAAAAACAAATAGAACCCGTGACATCCGTGGCTCTGGCAGTTTGGTACTTTACTTCGTTTCTTGGTTTTAGTGTACCAAAGTTCCTTTTGGATTTCATATTGTATATTACTTTTAATCAAAATGTTACCTACCAACAAAAGTTTGCATTGTTTACAGACCAAATATAAACTGTTTCTTTCTTGGTGGTGTATTTGACACTTCAGTACTCATCCAGTGCTATACACAATAAGTGTGTACTTAACAGAAAGAGCAAAAATTCACCAGTTCTTCCCCAGAACTGCATCTCTCTCCAGAAGTATTCTATGATTACAACTTCAGCTTGCTTTCATGGTGCATTTTAGATTGGTCAAGGTACAGAAGTAATATATGTAACTTAAAAGCTAAGACGTAGAGCTTGATATTGTGTAATTGAATGCTTCCTTCTTATTTACTCTTTACCATGACCTCTGTCTTCACCCTAGCGGACATAGGAATGCAGTATCATTGAGACAAAATGCTTTCTCAATTGTTTAATATGGCTTAAGGTGCACCAATGATATATCCAATGGCAGAGTACCATAGGCACCAAAATCATTTAAACAAAGTAAGCATTTTTTGCATTGATACCATCTTTAACTTCCATCAGGATGGACAGCACACTGGCTTAGTGGTAAAATTTGTCTCTGAGCTCTAGGGTCTGAATTCACTCCTGAGTTTTGTATGCTATGGCCATGTTTGAAAGGCTTTTCTCTGTATACTTTAGTTTACTTCCACCTCCTAAAGACATGCTCTGTGACAGGCTATACTAAACTATCCACATATATGTTGTATCTTCCATTGTGGTGGTCTGAGTAATAACACAAAAGATACAGAGAAGGGCCAATTCATTCGCCGATTAAGAAATAAATAAATCAATAAAGTAAAAATCCATTGCTACTTATGTTCTTCAAAGGCATCCTTTTCTACTATTTGAACTAGTACATTTATTCTATCCAAATTTGGCCTTAAATACATTTCAGATATTTTAGAATTCTTCTGGACTCCTGTGCCAGAAAGACCCCTTTCCTTTCAGGGAAGGAGTGCTCCCTAGCCATATCACTTGAGGCTTCAAAATGTTTATTATGAAATTAGGCTATTCTTTAAATCTCTGTAATAGAGAGAAAAGATAGTTTTCAGACCCCTCTAATTGTAGACATGAGTGGAGCAAACACAATGTCATCCACAAAAAGCTGTAATGCTGTGAGGGACTCCCCATACTGTCTTCTTATTCCTTTAGAAGAAATATTCCCGACTGGAATACCGACATCTGAAAGACAGCCTTTAGCTCAAAGCATTTATACTTGAAATGGTGAAAAGCATTCACCTCTGTAATGCACATTTATCCCCCTAATCTCACTCAAGTCAGTAAAATAACATCTGCACAACAGATGCAAGTACTTGATCAACTTACTAAGAAAGTGGAATTTCCTCAAAACAGTAAACAAGTAATCCTGAGACAACTGATAAAAGGCATTTCTGCACTCATTCTTACAAGGGATTTTCAACACCTCAGAGTCAGTAAACTTCCCATATAGCACGGCAGCGTGCCACGCATATGTATGAAAGTACGCTGCTGTGCTCTAAAACAGACACGGCTCCGTGTGCGAGCAGAGGGGGCATGTCCGTGCAGAGCACGGACACTAAATATGCCCTCTGTGCTCAGAAAGTGCCGTATGGGACTTCCGAAGCCATACTGGCATAATATTGGAACTTAGCTCTAATACTATGCCAGTATTTCAGTGTCTGCGGACACTGAAATGCAAAATAAAAGCATTTCAGTGTCCGCGGACACTGGAAAAAAAAAAACGGTAGTAGGAAAGAAATACGGGGGGGGGAGGTGTCACAGCCTCTGTGACACTCCCCCTGTATTGCTAAAGTGCCGTATGGCACTAATGTAGTTTGCAGAAGCAGGAAATGTGTGCAAATGCACACATAACAGGAGATAAATCCCCAAGTGTACACAGGCACAACACCAACTTCACAAAATACATAAAGCTCATACTGAACATGTCATGCATCAGCATGAAACATGCATGGAATCTTGAAAGCTCAATCATTGTGGTATGTTACAAACACAGTCCCAAGTAGTCGTCACAACACCACAATACACACCCCATAACCTATAGAAAATAATAATAATATATCCTTGTATATAATGCCCTAAGGGATGTTTAAGTGTAGGTAAGTGGGTGTGTACATTACAGCTTAAACATCCAATAGGAGTTAAATGAAAATAGATAAAGTAACTGTGCAACCTGTTATAGTGTAGTGGTTAGACTTACAGCTTTGCATACAGATATGCAGGGTTTGACTTCCAAGACAGGTGGTTTATTTTATCATGTGAAACTAGTGTTAAAATTATTTTAGGAAACGTAAATTATATAGCAATTATTTTTTGTCAACCAGGGTTGAGTAGCAGTTCCAAAAGTGAGATGCCAGTGTAGAAAAGCTGCAAAACCCCTATATAAACACACGTGCCCCATACAGTATAGTCACACAAGAATACAATGTAATGAAAGCACATAGGGAGATGTCATGGAAGGTAAATGTAAAAGTATAAATGCGTATGCAAATATTTAACTTTATATCATACAATGACTGGCCATTAACATACAGAAATGAGTACGCTAATTGGCCAGCCCAAACAGAGTGCCTGTTGTAACTCCGAGAATGTTCAAATGGAAAAAGGTCCAGATGCCTGGACTACTTCCATTTGTATATCACCTGTGTGTATTTCCAGTCTGCAGAGCTAGCAATGGGGAAATGAAGATCTCTGTTGTATTTTGAACGTATATCTGTGTGTGTGATGAGTTGAGGAACTCGTATAACATAGCAAGATATCATAAAAAAATGCAATGGAGATCTTCCTCTCAACAGAGAAAGGAAGATCTCTGTTGCCTTTTTAATATATTTCAATATGTTATACGAGTTCATTACCTCGTATAACAAACCGAGATATGTTAAAAAAAGCAATCACGCTCCCCCTTTCTCTGTTGCTACCTCTGCACAGCACTAATGTACTGCTTAAGTGTGGGAACATGTCTGTTACACATGTGCAGTACATCAGAAATGGCCCAGGATACTGGAAAAATGTGGAACGGCAGCATGGAGGAATGATACAATGACATTATTTAAAAAAGGTAAGTATTTTTTACTTAAATAATGTCATCATTATAATAATAACCTGACTGGGTGTGGGCAATGCTGGACTTACCCACAGTAGGCATTGTATGGTCATGAGGGCATTGCCCTCATGACCAAACCACACCAACTGTTGGTAAATCCAGCATTACCCACACCCAGCTGTGGGTTATTGCTTAAATATAACATTATATGTATGATATGCATAAATGTGCCTTAATCAGTTTGTATCCCTCAGACCTTGTTCTGCACAGCAACAAAATAGTTAGGCGTGCCAAGTTTCAAACCCAGGACGCTGTCCTCAACAATCACACCAACATACTTCTATACCATCTGACCTGTGCAATATTATAGTGCTTTAACGAACATATCCTGCATTCAGGTCATTTAACATTGATTAAAAAAAAAAACAGCAATCCCAAGTGTTGAACCTATGATCCTGAATAGTTTTATCAGAGGAATGTACCAGTACACCAGCTGAGCTGTAGGGATTACTGTCGCTTTTTCAAACACATCATCAATTGAGGCATACAACATTAGGGGGAACGTGCCGTGGAACCCTTTGTGCATTGTATATAGACATGCACACACACACACACACACACACACACACACACATATATATATATATATATATATATATATATATATATATATGGTTCTACTTCTAAACATCGAAATTTTAAAACATCGAAATTTTGATCATCGAGACCAGAACATCGAATTTTGAAACATCGAAGGTTACAAGTGTAACAAAAAAAAAACATTTTAACAATTGTATGCCTCCTGCACCCCCTACATCCCCCTACTTTAATATTCCAACTCCAAGACTGCACTACAGTGGAGTAAAGGGAAATCTCCCGTTTAGCGCTATATGCAGAAGCGCTAAACGGGAGATTTTCCATACCCTATCTGTAGTGCCAACGCACAGATGGCACATAGACACACACAGTATGCAGGGCACCTTGGTGCCCTGCAAAAACACGAACATTCTCCCACCTACACTTACCTTTTTCTTCCCCTTCAAACCTTTGATGTTTTCAAACTCGATGTTCTGGTCTCTATGATCTGAACTTCGATGTTTTAAACATTCGATGGTTTGAAGGGGAACCATATATATATGTCAGATGAAACATATATATGTAAACATACAGTCATAACATAGATATACATATATTAAATATAACAGAAGGAACAAAAAAAAAAAAAAATATATATATATATATATATATATATATATATATATATATATATATATATGTACAAAACATGCAGTGCAGTTATTTCTCTGAACCACCCCTCCCAACCTGTTAGTGCAAGGAATCTGTTCAAAGACTGTAAAAGGGGGGGGGGGTGTGCCACATATATGGAATTAGTCAGAAAATTGTTGTTACAAATGAAGACGTGTTATAGCAACAGTGTGTGTTTCAGCAGACAATCACTGAATGATATGATGATGGGAACTGTCATGTCATATCATGTATTTACTGACATAAATCCTTGGATCATCACCGTGACTTACCAGACAGAAATAAACTGCGGAACTGAACAAACGTATATACCAAACATCTGGACATTCTGTGGAAAATCTGGCTGTGGAGAGGTGTGCTCAGAATTCCTTAATGCAATTAATCTGGACAAAGCCTGAGAAAGTAGGGGGACAAAGGCATGAAAATAGGGACATGTACAAAATACATCAGTAGATAAGCTGAGAACGTTCATGTAGTAACAGTGTATGTCCTAACATATATCAACTGAAATATCACAATTCCAGTCCCCACATCATCCCGTGGATGTGTCGTGCATACATAACAGTTATGGGGGCCACACCAAAGATATTGGCCATACAACTGGACATCCTATGAATATGTGGACATAACACAACAGTAGGGAAAGTATATTGAGCTACTGAGCAATGTCCAGACTACAATCAGACTGACATAACACTACCCAGGTCCAGCTTTGGGGCTGTACACATGCAGTAGCAAATATAACAGGCACTACAGGGATGTAATACTAGTGGAACACAGACACTGGTGTGAAAGTGCATACCCCCAAACAAGTGCACCACAGTGACAGTAACATACCAGTAAGCAAACTGAACACAACAGTATAATACTGTGAGAGCAACCACATACCGTTTGCCACTCACACATTACCCCTACATATATTACCCCAATCTACAGTGTACTGGAAATTTGGAGGTGTTACATGACATGTCACAGTCAGCACCTACAAGCATACGGACCTGATAGGCCACCAGCAGCTGTAGCAGCATGCATAGTTAGATAGGTAAAGGATGTATGGCACTCACAGCTGCTACTCTCCCTACCCAGCCTAAAAAACATAAACACACAACACTGCTACACAACCTTGGCAGTCTGTTCACAATGGCCAGACAGACATACTGTCATATGTGCAGATTTCCACAGAATTAACAGGGTGTGGACTGGCTACCGCTGCATACCATGTCCAGGAGGCTGCCAGGTCATTGTCATGCTAACTGGTGCGCATTTGGTAATTAATGATATACCATACCTCTGCACCTTGTAGTGCAGGACATCTGGACAACACATGACATACATATGGGGAAGGAGGCTGGAAAGAGAGACATATCACACATAATGGTGTTACAAATTGAGACAGTAGCTGCTATTACATGTTTTCTTGTAACATCACATCCCTGAAGGAAATGATGTGTGGAACAACCAATGGATGACAACATCTACTGACTACAATCCTCACATGATCCTACTAACCCCACAAAAACAGATGTTGGTCGAGGAACAGACCAAGCATAACAGGCAAACATCTGGCCAGTCTGTGGACAACATACCAGTTGAGAGCTATGTCAGAGGCATATCACTGTCAGATGTCAAGTCACCCAGTAAATGCATGTCCAGACAAACCCTGTCAATGTAGCAAGGCATATCACTGTCAGATGTCAAGTCACCCAGTAAATGCATGTCTAGACAAACCCTGTCAATGTAGCAACACCCTATGTGTATAACAATGTTAATGGCATGCAAGCTGTACGAAACTCTGGAGCATTGTTCCCCATGTTGCTGGGCTGTCTCCACATGTCCTGTCCTGTGAGATAATTCTACCTACTGTATGTGAAGTTGTAGCCTCCACAATTCCATAATGTCCCCTGCACAGGTCAGGTAAATGGACAAGGCCCACATGAAGGGCATCACATATGGTGGAACTGGCAGCTGTGTCCAGACCCACAGCACAATACTATGTGGGAACCTACATAGCTGTATGGCCTCAGCAATACCTGACAGTATAACATCAACCCCCTCAAGCTAGGCTGAATGCTTCTGGTGGACAGCAGCAATACACAAACCACAGACTTGGTCCCTAGACTGGCTGTACAGGCCAAATCAGGAGCACTAACCAACCTGGCATCAAGTCAGCCTTTGTCTGATCAAGCATATAAGGTCACAGGTGGAGTACTGTAAGGCTAACTATGAGTACAAGTCGGACACATCCACCAAGGCCAATCACAAGGCCATCTTCACATATGTCTTTAATCTCTGAGGCCACATACCAGTCCACCCTGTAATGGTGGCCAATCAGACCACATATACACAGAACATAGCTATAGGCAACCTGCTGCAGATAGGTTTAGGGCAAACATCATCCCCTGGCTTGGCAGCACAATAGCTGGATATGCACAGCACCCACACCCCTCCCCTCATCACCAGTGAGCAGGTACATATTGCCTACTGAAAGCAACAAATGTAGGTATCCATGGCACCTGATAACATCCCTGTCTGCATCCTGCATGAACTCAGGCATGTGTACCCAGCAACATTACACACTGTAGTTACAACAAGGCTTGGCACCATCCACACCACATCCACATGGAAGATGGGCAATGTCATCCCTCGACACAGACAAGAATGAGGAGTACAGGAGTAGGAAATTAAGTAGGCCTTATTGGGGGGAATATGACACCTCAGGGCCAGCAGTGCAATGCAAGCAGATACAGTGCTGATATGTTACAGGGTTATGGTATGTTTGTGAGTAGTGGCTACTGGTATTCAATGTAGATGTGCAGACTCTGTACATATGTTTGCCAAATGTATGAGGTCCTGTGATGTGTCTCCCTTGTTATGTCTCCTAGGTGCAATGTCATATCAGCAAAGGTCAACATTTTCAGCAGCTCAGACAATTATAATCATAGAAGCCATACTACACAACCATGCCATAATGTTTGGCTGGAGCCAGCAAAATCTGCAGGAGAGGACTGGCCTGTGGGATGACCTTGTCCACAGGGTAAATTATGTTGGCCTGCACACATGTACATACAAGCAAGTCTGGCATCATGAAAGTGACCTCATATGCCATGCCTGGCAAAGGGCTGCTGCAGTGGCCAGGGACTGCACAGCCACAGGGGTGGGCCTGGCCTTGCAGTCCCGCTGGCATGCACCGGGGAGCTCCATGGGTACCTTGGGCCACCCATCCCAGTACAACAGCAGAGTACAGACCCCCCCACATACTGGAAGTGGTTGGCACCCAGACAATAGTTGAGGAGGGTGCAGGTAAGGCTCCAGTGTAGATTATTAGACTAGTGTGGCAGACATACTTGTAATTGTAGAGTATCTATGTACATGTGTCAGGTCAGATTGCAGTTGTAGATGGGGATTTCTAATGCACAGACGTGCACATCTATGGTGAAGGACAACAAATTGTGTAGTATTGGGGGTTGTACTGTAAATGTGCACACATGCTGCATCCATCTTGTACCAATGCCAGTTGTGAGTCTGCTGACCATACTCCCCTCACACAAATACCTAGGTCCCTCCTGTCTGCATGTAGAATGACAGCCTGCAGCTGGTGAGTATGCAATTGTACTGTTGCGGTTTGCCAATACCCCAGGCATGTGAAGGCCATACAGTGTACCATGCACACAACTGTTACTCATAGTCATATTGCTTTATGTGCATGTTCACCTGTGTTGTGGTCAACTGCATTGCATCACAGTGGTCACCATAGGGGCCTATCTGATGAGAATGTATCATCCCTGTAGCATAACACATGACCTGTCAGTACAAGACATCTGGACAGATAGCAACACAATGGGTAGACAAACGGCCTAAGGTAGGGACATGTGTGAAACATTACTGTCATATAGTGGATATAAACAGTGTACACACCCCTGTTAAGATGCCAGGTATTTATGATGTCTATACAAATTGAGACCACAATATGTCACTACTCATATTTTCAAAACTGTAATGTGACCTATGACATGAACAATCCCCTGTACAAACAATCAATCTGTTGGCCACCAAATATGGAGTATACAAACTTCACAATATGCTGGATGCATATGTGTGCACACCCTTCAAAGAATATGTTATTTCACCAGCTTGTGATCTACTGACAGCATACAGTCTGCTTGGATACACAACAGCCATTAAGTAAAGGCACTCTGACTAACACCAAATAACAGTCTGCTGTCCAAATGGGATAAATATGACATATGCTCAGTTGCCTGCAACAGCAACAGCCATGTCTTGCAGACAGCATACAAATCAGAAAAGGGATCTCAAATTTGAAAGCTGTCAGTCAAGAGTGGGGTACAACAACATTACCACAGCAGTGCATACACCATGGAACACAGTGGAGACAGTTGTCAAACGGTGGAGTGAATATAGGACAATAGTGCTGTTGACAAGAACCTGATGTCCCTCAAAAAATGATGACAGCATATGTCAAGACCTGGCCAGGGAGGTTGCCAGAGGACATACAGCAACACTGAGGGAGTGGCAGAACCCCTTGCTAGTACTGGTGTTCTGTACTACCTGTGAGAACACTCTCCCAAATTCTGCATACATCTGGCCTATGGGGTAGGGTCAGAAGATGGAAGCATATCCACAAGCCACAAACAGCCAGAGGTGGATACAAATTGCAATACAGCACATCATGTCTCCCAAAGGCAGGTGTGAAAATGTGTTATGGTATAATGAGACTAAGGATCAACCTCACAGCCACAATCCCAACAGGTATGTGTGGTGCACAAGCAACACCTCTCATAACTTGAACACCAACATCCCCATGGTGAATCACACTGGTGGCAGCAGCCTGCTGTGGGGCTGCTGTTCCACAACAAAACAGGGCCTGCAGTCACGGTGGTGGGAATTCTGAACAATTCCTAATACCACCCACTTCTGCCTCAAATCCATCAGGCATCTACAAGATCACTGAGGATGAGGAGGTGTGTCAGCCTTCAACATGACAAAGAACTGCAGCATACATCCAAAGCCACATAAGAATGGCTCTACCTGAACACAAACATGGGTATGGATTGGCCCAACCAGAGCTTAGACCTACACCAGATAGAAAACCCCAGTGTGACCTGATGAGGGCTGTACACATGAGCTGCCCTTGCATTCTGACAGAGTTGGGTGACCTTTGCATGGAAAAGTGGCCAAATAATGCCAAGTCAGGATGTGCCATGCTGATAGACACCTTCACAAGAAGAGTGAGTGCTGTAAGCCACTTACATGGTGCTTCAACAACTTATCATTTTAAGAGTGTACACACATATGCAATCAACATATTGTACATATTGTAGTCATCATATTTTAAATGTATCACATGTGTTTGTTTATCAATTGGATTGCACAGGTGATATGTCACATGGAAGGTGGGTGACATATTTGAATGCATTAGTGTGGTCTCATCCTCTATATTACAAGAACATGGCATGTTAACAGGGTTGTGTACACTTATCATATCCACTGTAAGCTTACAAGGCTGGTGGTGTAACAGGGCTTGTGTGACCATACATTCACTGTTCATTTGCAGATTTGACACTCACATGTATGTCATTAATCAGTGATGTCACTCCTCAGATCATCACATGTATGTCACAGTAAAACACAGTGGTTATGAGAAATAGAGCAGACATATGAGCCAGGCAACTACACATCATGTAAGGATATGTACAGTTGTGAAGTATGTTCTGTAGTACTTGCCACTGTGTTATACAGATGGACAGCAATGATGTGTACATGGCTGCAGTCTGTGCTGGGGAATGGCCATCACACACTAACACTATTCATGTATCCTTGAGCTCTATATTGTCAGTTACATGTTGTACAACTGGCTGCAACGCATGATGTTGACAGCCATGTGTCATGCATGTCACCATGTGGATAATGTGTGGTCTGTTAAACAGATTTGTGCCACCTCACCCCTGTAAGTGTGTGCGTGTGTGCGTGTGTGTGTGTGTGTGTGTGTGTGTATATATATATATATATATATATATATATATATATATATATATATATTTATACCAGCCAACATCAAAGTGCAGGTATTAATGTACATATGTTGTCTTCCTCTCACAGGTGGCAATGGGGTCAGTCCCCCCCCTTTTGAAACAATGTCAATATCTCTGCAGACTCTGCCAATGATGATAGGAATACTGAAGTACAGGTTGGGTTGTCAGGGGCTGAATCTGTGCCATTAGTTGGCATCCCACTCTTGTGCACACCATCACTGCACACAGTGACAATGCCCACATATACCCCATCACCAGTGGCCACAGATGATGGACAGTTGGCAGGTAGTGGCATTGAACAGGCAAGTGTGGTGACTATGGCAGATGTGAGAGTAGATACTGGCCATAGCCAGAGTGCAGGCAATGTCCCACGCAGTCAGATGGACAGAGGTACTTGCAGGAGGAACACTGCTTGTCAGGCCACTGTTGCAAGTGCCACAGAAGGAGTCATCAGATGCATGTTCCATGCTGTCATGGATGTACAGGCACATAGTGAATGCCACAACACAGAAATACTCAGGGTGGTGGATGCAACTCTCCCTGATATATGTGGTAAAATGCATTAGCTTGTTGGGTCAACACATCAAAATACTGAGGTGTGGATTCAACCACAAACTAATCACCTTGGGAATCAACACCCCCCCCCCCCGGGACTGTGTTTGTGACATACCACCATGACAAACACCTCCAAAGCTAACCTTTGGCTCCTTAAAACAGAGGTGGCTAAGTTCACGGTACCCATGCAAATGGAGAATAGTTGCATGATCACCAGATCATACACCAATGCACTGTATGAATACATACATATATGCATGGATCTCGCAATGACCAATAGAACCAAGATACGGTCCTCCAAAACAGGAAGCCAATGTGTTGGTCCCCTGCCACACACAAACTTGACAATGGAACAAATAAACTGATGTGGAAAAAGTTGAAGTCCCAAGACTGGAACAACTCCCTTACTGACCTCAACAAAAGGTTGAGATCACTCATCAAATCCTCTAAAGCTAGCTATGAAAATGGAATTGCAGCAGATAGGAAGGACAAACACAAGGCCTACAATAGTTATGTGAATAATCTCCACGCCAATACCCAGATGTGCTCTGAGCTACAGCACAATGGTACCTCCTATAATGAGTGAACAAATATTGCCAATATACTGGCAGACAGATTCAGCGCCAACCTAACCCCTTTCACCTCCCAAAGGACCAATCACAATACCAGTGCACCCAGTATTACTGCTGCACACATTAAAATAGCACTGTCCAAGGCCAGAAATACATCTTCTATGGGACCTGAGAATATCCCTGGCTGTGTTCTACATGGACTACAGAGTGACCTAGCACCACACCTGTGTGCCATGTCCATTCACAGCCTCACCTCAGGCTTTGTCCCTACCAAATAGCGCACTGCTACAATCATCCCTCTCCACAAAGTAGGAGCAACTACAGACCCTGGGAACTATCACTCCATTAGCCTGACGAGTCTGATATGCAAATGTATGGAACACATCATCATGGATCTACTAAACAAGGCTATAGGGGATCTCCAAAGTCTGGATCCCACACAGTTTGGATTTATGGAGGGTAGATCATGCCTGCTCAACCTGGTCAACTTTTTTGAGTCACCAGAGCTGTGGATGATGTCAAGGTGGTCATACAGCATACCTTGATCTGGCCAAGGCCTTTGATACCATTCCCCAGCTTCCCAACATATCATGCAGTCAGGTTATTTAACATTAATGGAAATAAAACTGTCAGTCCCAACTCTTTAACCCAGGTGCCCATACACCATAGTCAAAGCACTTAACCACTAAGCCATTCAAGCTGTAAAATACTATTATGTTTTTCCCAACATATCATGCAGTCTGGTTATTTAACATTAATGGAAAAAAATGTCAGTTCCAAGTCTTGAACCCAGGACCCTGTATACTACAATCAGAGAACATACCACAGCACCATCAGAGGTGCATGAATTGCTCTTGATTTTTCAAACATATCATGCAACAGAGGCATACATCAATAGTGAGAAAGCTCTGTGGACACATTTATGTGTTGTATATAGATATATATATATATATACATCTATATATAAACATATACATATATATCTATACCTATCTCATAATTTAATGTATTTGTACAATGTTATATACACATATAGTTTTATTTATCTTCATAATTTTATATATATATATATATATATATATATATATGTGTGTGTGTGTGTGTTGAAACATATTTATGGAAACATAGCGACACACGCACACACACACACACACACACACACACACACACACACACACACACACACACACACACATATATCTCCTAAGGGGATCCAGTACCTGTCTGCCTGGGATGACATAAATGACACACCTTGATGCTTTGCCAGAGATGGCTTACATCTGTCACCCCTCAGCTCCTGGATACTGACCAAGGATCTTGCCACCCCATAGTGCCTTTTACAGGCAGTGTTCCAAAGACCAAATTACCACCATAACAACTACAAACAAATGCAATCTGAGAATCATGCTGCTCAACGCTAAACGTCTAAATCTCAAAATGCACTCGCTTGATTCACTCCTTAAAATGGAAAACATCGATATTTGTGCTGTAACCATACCTGTCAACCTGGAAACATCAAAATCTGGACAAGGCCCATGAAAAATAGGTACAAATCTGTACGCTGATTAATGTAAAATTTGCATACATAATTAAGTAACCCCGCCCACTCCAGTGGAATTGTGAAATACCAACTTTCAAATGCAAACTGAAGAACAGACAATCAAAATATGGCACCAGAGCCCCCCTGCAGCCATTCCAATGTCCCATTAACTGGCTATTTCACCCCATCTACCATAAACACTAATGTGTGCATACAATGATTATTTGGATTTTTACATTTTATAGCACAATGCACAGACACTAATAGATAACTGCTAAACAAAGCAACACTGTCTCACAATGAAAATAGACTTGGCATTAAAACTTATCTGCCCTTGAGATTCACATTCGTTGAAACAGCATTGAAACCTACATCACATCCAAAGAAAATTCATCTGGCCAGTGGTGGAAAAAGATTACATTTGGGCTGTTTTCAAATCATAGGCCCCTGGCTTGCACACAAAACATACATGCATTCTTTGATACACCTTCCTGACTTTATTAAATTATATTGCTTGTATAATACAGCACACTTGTTAGACTTAAGTTAAACTGCATTTTAAAAGTTATTGTTTGAACATTTTTCCAGTAGGCAATGAAACAAAATGCATGAACCAATAATGACAAAACTGCCCAATTCAGAACGTTTCCATGATCATAAAAGTCTACTTACACACACACACACACACACACACTATATATATATATATATATATATATATATATATATATATATATATATATATATAATTAGAATGACAGTATTGTAAGCCATAGGCATCTTGCACAACTTCTCTCACTTATTTTCAATTTCAGTTTTTTTTTGGGGGGAGGGCAAAAGGCCAAAAAAACAGGGACACGTTTTAAACATTGCTTGTATAATTTTGGAAAGTTGCTAGAATAAAGTGTTGTGTTACCACCATGCATTTCATTGCCAAGTCTTGGACCCAGAACCCTGTGTACTACAGTCAGAGCAGCATACCGCTATGCCAAATCAGCAGTTTCCAGAAAGACAGGAAGACAAACTTAAATGGCCATCATTTAGTGAATTCAGTTCTCACTTCTCACCATAACTCTCAACCTCTTAGCACAAAAAACCCAGACAAAGAGGGGGAAATACAGAATTCAGTTTTCACTTCTCACCATTGCTCTCAACGTCTTAGCACAAAAACCTGGGCAAAGCCAATAATGTGGTATACACACCCAAAATAGGGACTATTTTCAAATACTGATGTTATAAACTTAGAAAATTGCTTGAGTAAAAGGTTTTGTGTTACCAAAAATAATATCAAGCCTGAAATTCAAATGACTGTCATTTAGTGAATTCAATCCTTCAGTGATTTGCCACAAAATCCTGAAAACTGCAGATTTAATGAGGAATACAACAAAAATATGAAGCACAAATTCACAAGTGGTGGTGGCTAGGGACTTTTTTGACCTGTACCCAAGGTACAGGGTTTGAACCTGGGTACCTCTAGCCACCAGGTGTATTCAGATGGAGGCATTTTCACTCATAGGTTCATAGGTGTGTACTAGGCTAATGGCTCTGGAGCCTTTACAAACCTAGCCCATACGATTACCCTGACATCATGTACACACACACACACAGACACACCCTTTCTAACTAAAGCAATACCTACACAAAGCAGCATAAAACATTTGTTACGGAGCAATGCAATGCCTAAGGTTCTTTCACAAAGCAGCAGAAAACATTCACTATGGTTCAAAACAAACTCCAAAGCAGCAGGTAAGAATACCTGACCTTAGAGCAAAAGCTCCAGGCATTGGAAACATAAAACTAATGTCTAACATCTAAGAAAAACTGAAAAGCAAAGCAGCAACTCTAACCTCTAACTAGTATATAATAATATCTGCCTGGCATAAGGGTTATGCATGGATTTGTTTTTCACTCACCAGGGTTGATCCTGATAACACAAGAAAGAACTGAAGTCACCACAAGCCAGGAAGGAGTAAACCCTGAGGGGATTCATTTTGGTTACCAACAGGTGTACACTTCAAGGTAACCTTTCTGAATTTATAGACAGCCTTACCACAGTGCTTTTACTGTCCATTCATAAAGGTTACTTTATGAAACCCCTGTACAACTCTCAACCCAGGCAAGTAAGGTAGCATACCAGATCAAAGTATTTAATTTTATGCTTTAGCTGATAATTAAATTACATTTGTGCTATTCAAGTACTGAACACATGCAATCATAAGCACTAAAGTAACTGAACATCGTCAAACATGGTGCAAATGACTTTTAATGAGTTTGCTGTGATTGTTATTTCCCTCTTCAGTAACTACTGCAAACTGGAAAGGTTTTGTGTATGTGCGTGCGTGCATGTGTGTGTTTATGGTGACAGGATCTTGTTCACAGTTTTCCTAGGAACTGTACTTGGGAGTTATGGGAACTCAACAAAAGACTGACTATGGGGTTGTGCAAAATTAAGTTGCTGAGTGACTAAACTGAATGTTGCAACATCTAAAATTGTGTAAAGAATTTGAAGCCTTCTTCAATATTAGTATGAAGTGAGTTAAGAGACAGCAGAAGCTATTAAAACTTAAACTCTCTAAGCTGCTACTACATGCCACACAAATAATTTTGTAAGCCTGCTAAAAGAGGATTCTACCACAAAGACACCACAAATGAAAACTAAATTACATCTCTGAAAAAAAAAAGGTCTTGTTGTATGTATACAGGTCTCCTAACTGCTAATAGACATTTCAGGTGTCAAGAGAATGCCATGGGAAACAACTTGACAACCCTAGCTGCAGGCCGAAACAACACCATGTCATTATGCAGAATTCCTATTCCTCTAAATGGACAGAAACTCATCAGATGTATGTGCATCAGTGCCACAATTAGATAAAATATTGGGGAGCAAACTGATCAAAATAAAAAGTTTGTTAGGAAAACAGACAAAAATTTCATAATTGTTTACTATGCACTGGGACCACTTTAAAAACATTAAAATGCAACTCTTTCCCTAACAATGTACTCTTCTAGCTTGCAAAAATAAATCAGTTCCTCTTACAGTCCAGCAAATGATGATGAATGAGATATGCCCATCATTTTCCCCTCAAACCACATGCCTCTTTTTAAATGGAGAACTAGAAGCACACTCCATATTCCTAAGCACCCTGGAGAATATTAGGGTCCAAAGTAACACTCTCATACTGGGTGACTTCAAATACCCCTCCATTAACTGGGGAAACTACTCATTTACCAATACACTTGCCCAACACTTTCTGGAATTCATAAATCCCAGTATCCTGGGCCAGCTCGTTCTTATCCCCACTAGAGGTAGCAACATCCTTGACCTGGTCATTACTAACATGAGTGACTGTTGCTCTACACCAAAAGGCAACTCCTCCCTGGTTAGATCCGACCACAAACTAATCACCTTGGAAATCCACATCCCTCCCACCATCCACACAAAGGTAACCACCATGAAAAACTTCTCCAAAGCTAACTTTGGGCTTCTAAAAACTGAAGTGGCTAACTTCACATCACCCATGCAAATGGGGAATAGTTGCATGACTGCCAAATCATACACCAATGCACTGTACGAACATGTACGCAAATGCATGGATCTCGTCATACCCAGTAGAACCAAGATGCTCTCCTAAAAAAAAAGGAAGCTAATCTGGTGGTCCCCTGCCATAAACAAACTCTACAACAGAAGGAGGAAACTGATGTGGAATAAGGTGAAGTCCCAAGACTAGAAAAACACCCTTATCACCCTCAACAAAAGGTTGAGATCCCTCATCAAATCCTCTAAAGCCAGCTATGAAAACAGAATTTCAGCAGATAGTAAAGACAACCACAAGGCCTTCTATAGTTATGTAAAGAATCTCCGCAGCAATACCCAGAGCTATTGCACAATGGTACCTCCTATACCGAGCCAACAGATATTGCCAATATACTGGCCAACAGATTTAGTGCCAACTTTACCCCTCCCCCCAAAGGACCATTCACAATACCAGTAGATTGCCAGGCACTCAGTACTACTGCTGCACAGGTTAAATCAGCACTGTCCAAGGCCAAGAATACAGCTTCTATGGGACCTGACAATATCCCTGGCTGTGTTCTACATGAACTACAGAGTGAACTGGCGCCTCACCTGTGTGCCCTGTTCAATCACAGCCTCACCTCAGGCTTTTTCCCAACCGAATGGTGCACTGTTACAGTCATCCCACTCCACAAAGGAGAAGTGACTACAGACCCTGAGAAATAATTCCCCATTAGCCTATCGAGTCTGATATCAAAGGTATGGAACACATCATCATGGACCTTATAAACAAGGATATAGGGAATCTCAAAAGTCTGGATCCTACACATTTTGGTTTTGTGAAGGGTAGATCATGCCTGTTCAACTTGGTTGACTTCTTTGAGTCAGTCACCAGAGCTGTGGATGAAGGCAAGGTGGTTCATACAGCCTACCTTGATTTTGCCAAGGCCTTTGATACCAATCCCCACTAAGGAATCATAGAAAGATTCACTAAGCTAGGCATCAACCCCTATAACACAAGGTGGGTTGCAAACTGGCTCATAGATAGAACCCAGAGTGTGAAAGTAGCTGATTCCAAGTCAGACTGGCGATCAGTCACGGGTGGAGTCCCACAGGATTCGGTCCTGGGTCCTCTCCTGTTTGGTATCTACATCTCTGAAGTCCAGGCCAACACAAAGGGACTGTGGCTGACAAATTTGGCAGACAATTGCAAGTTGGGAGCTATCATTAACTCCCCAAGTGATGTTGACATCCTACAGAAAGGCCTCAATGATACCAACGACTGGTGCCAGAACCATGGCCTTAAGCTCAATGCCAAAAAATGTGTCATCATCCCCCTTCGGAAAAACCTGATTCCCTTGAATTACTACACTGATGGTAGTCCACTGAACACAGAAGGCGTTATAAGAGATCTTGGAACACAGTTTGACAGCAACTTCTCTTTTGACCACCACATTGCCACTGTGGTCAGAAATTCTGTCAATGTGGCACCTCTCATTACTAAGGGTTTTGCATCCAGGAAGAAAGAGGTCATTGACTCCCTCTACTCTTCCATCATTAGGCCAGTCATCGAGTACAATGCCCCATTTGGCATGTACCTCTCTAGACACCTGCAACAAATGGGGAGGCCGCCAAAAGTACCTCACAAAGCGGATCTCAGGCCTTAAACACTTGTTCTATATGAACAGACTCAAAAATCTCCAGCGATTCTCTGTCTCATATCGCCTACTTAGAGGTGATCTCCACTTGACTTACAAAGCCATGCGTGACCCAGCTCTGTTAGAAATGTTACATGTAATCCCAATTACTCCACACCACATACTCCAGACAACTCAACCTCAGTACCACAATCAAGAGAACATGCTGTAGGGACAGGTTCATAACCCAGAGACTGCCCATGCTCTGGAACAGACTTCCCATACATGTCAAGCAGAGCAGCTCACTGGCCCTTTTCAAGAGAAAACTTGATGAGTGGATGGAAAATAGGAAATTCACCACGGGGATCACTCCAGTGGATCTACTCGACAGAGGCACTAGGATCTACGGTTGTGTGGCATGATGCCAGGGTAATCCTATGGGCTAGGCTTGTAAAGGCTTCAGGGCCATTAGCCTGGTACACACCTATGAACCTATATATATATATATATATATATATATATATATATATATATATATATAAATGATGGGAGATATATTAATATGTGTGTGTGTGTGTGTGTGTGTGTGTGTGTGTGTGTGTGTGTGTGTGTGTATATATATATATATATATATATATATATATATATATATATATATATATGTATGTGGTGGTGGTACTGCGGTAGCGTTGTCACCTCACAGTAAGATGTTGTCCTGTTCGATTCTCAGCTAAAGCGTCTTTTGTGTGGAGACATGCGTGAATGGGCGTACCTTCATTGAAGGTTGTGCATCAGAGCTGGCAACTCGGCATGTAAAAATCTACTGCCAATCATTAGCGGACCGGAGTTCCACTGTGGTGACCCCTCACCGGGAAATATATATAAATAATGGGAGATATATAAATATATATATATATATATATATATATATATATATATATATATATATATATATTTTATATATATACCACCCACACCCTCCATTAAGGAAACCATTAGCCTAGTACACACCTATGAACCTATATATTTTATATATATATATATATATATATATATATATATATATATATATATATATATATATATATATATATATATATATGATGGGAGATATATAAATATATATAAATATGTGTGTATATATATATATATATATATATATATATATATATATATGTATCTTTATATACACACACCGCCCACACACCCCGTTAAGGAAACCACTGTAAAGAACTTCTCCAAGTGAGGAAAGGATAACAAATACACACAGTAAAGTGCAATTTCCCTTAAGAGCTCACAGAGATCATGGTCAGTCCAGGGCTGGTCGCTCCCTTGCTCTCTGGGTCCCCAATAAGACTCCCCACTGGCACAGCTATAGCTCAGCCTAGCTGGGCAAGCTAAAATATCCAGCACTCTCCCTCTCTGTCCAACCAGTGGTTCTTGTGCCTGCCCAAGTAGCTGACACACACACTTTGAGATAAGAGTTTATACAACCACACAGACACTTCTGGGGAAGGCTGGCACAGGTTCTCCAGCTGTGCCCCTTTTACCCAGACTATACAGTAGTAATCACTTGCCACCACCCAGCTAATATTATCAGCTACTGAAAGGCCCTTAAATGGGTGTCCAGTTATTACTGTGCAATATCATTATCCAATTGGTAGTATGACTAAAGAGTTGCAAGGCTTATTAGATTGACTTGGTACAGGATCCTTATATACATGCAATGTACTCTTGGAGCTTAACTTATCTCAACACAAACCAGCCACAGTTAAAAGGTTTTAAAATATTTAATAATAAATAATAAAAACACAAGACAATGCTTTCTACTAACAGTGTTAGTGAAGAGAGTTCAGAGATCACACAGAAATACTTAAAATAGTTCAGTAGTACAGTTCTGACATCACAGAAAAACACTAGTCTAATCTTTCTAGTTTCTAGCTATCTCCAAAAGAAAATACAAGTCTAAGATAACTTACATGTGAGCAAGAGGCTGCATTGTGAGTTGGATGATCAAGACAAAATGCTCAATGCCTTCTGATTCTCTCTGTTTAAATTGCTATTGCATTTCTGATAAACATCACATCATATCACTCTTTCCTGGTATTCCCAAGCCAACAAAAAATGCATCTACATTCTTTTACACCTCCTTTTGTTATTTTGCAGCTGGTCAGGAACAGAGCAATAAAAATACATTTGCATGTTTAAATCTAGCAATTTAACTCTTGATTAAAACAGTAGAAAGAATTTCTTCATCTAGACTTTTCGGCACCGCTGTCTACTTCAAAGGGTCACCACATGCTTTACTTTGGTCAGTAGAGTACACTGTTGACACATTTATTTCCAGTTCCACATGTAACAGTATTTCTTTACATTTAAGACAACAAGCCTGTAGTTTACATTTATATTTACAAATTGACAGAATTATCTGCAAAATTCGATCTGGCTAGGCTGGAAACTTTCACAGATTGTAAGAACTCCCTTATAAGCCTCAGTAAGGAGCTGAGATCTCTCATAAAATCCACCAAAGCTAGTTATAAAAACAAATATTCAAATGATTCTAAAGGTAATCACAAAGCATTCTATAGCTATGTCAGGAATCCCAATGGCAACATCTGCTCTGAGTTACAGCACAATGGCAGTAAATATACAGAACCAACTGATATTGCCAACATCCTGGCAGATAGGTTCAGTGCTAACTTTACCCCCTCTCACCCACTAAAGGGCCCATCTCAATGCTTGATGAATGTAAAGCCCCTGTGATCATGGTCACACAGGTAAAAAACACACTCTCCAAAGCCAAGAATACAGCATCCATGGGACCAGACAACATCCCAGGCTGTGTTCAGCACAAACTGCAGAACAAACTGGCACCCCACCTAAGTACCATGTTCAATCATAGCCTCACTTCAGGCTTTGTGCCTACTGAATGGCACACAGTGATGGTTATCCCACTCCACAAGGGGGGAGCCACCACAGACGCTGGCCACCACTGCCCCATCAGCATGAGAAGCCTCATCTGCAAGGGCATGGAATGTATCATCATAGAACTTATAAACAATGACATAGGTAACCTCCAAACTGTGGACCCCACACAGTTTGGGTTTGTGAAAAGTATATCATGTCACCTACACTTGATTAACTTCTTTGAAGCAGTCACCAAAGCCAAGGTCAAGGCCAAGGTGGTTCACACAGCCTATCTAGACCTTGCCAAGGCCTTCAACAGCATCCCCCACTCTGGAATGACAGATAAACTCACTACACTAGATATAAATACCTATGTTATGAGATGGGTTGCCAACTGGCTAACAGACAAAACCCACACTGTTAAAATGGCAGACTCCAAATCTGACTCCAGACCAGTGACAAGTGGAGTAGAACAGGGTTCAGTCCTTGGTCCTCTCCTATTTGGCATCTACTTCCCTGAAGTTCAGGCTAACACAGAGGGTCTATGGCTAATAAAGTTCACAGATGACTGCAAACTGGGACCCATTATTGAATCCCGTAAAGATGTGGACAGTCTACAAAAGGGGCTCACTGAGACAGATGCCTTGTGTCAAGGCCATGGCCTCAAACTCAATGCCAAATAATGAATTGTCATCCCCTTTGGGTAAAACTCTGTGCCCATGAACTACCACATAGCTGCTAGTACACTTAACACTGAAAGTGTGATAAGAGACCTAGGTACACAGGTGGATAGTAGTCTCTCCTTTGATAACCACATTCCCACAGTCCTCAGTAAATCCTTCTATGTGGCACATCACATCACAACAGGTGTCTCATCCAGAAAAAAAGATAATTGTTCCTCTCTACTCATCCCTCATTAGACCTATTATACAGTACAACAGCCTGTTTGGTATGTACCTCACAAGACATCTACAACAACTGGAAAGTCCACAGAATTACCTCACAAAGAGGATCACTGGCCTCAAACAGATGCCCTATGTAAAGTGTCTCAAAAGACACCAGCTTTAATACATTGCATATCGCCTACTCAGAGCTGATCTTTGCCTAACATACAAAGCCATGTCAAACCCAGAGCTGTTGGACATGCTACATGTAAGGAAATCCCAGTCCCTCCAAAATACATGCTCCAGGGAGCTAAACCTTGTAACCACAATAGACAGAACATGCTGGAGGGATATATAACTATCCATAACACTTCCCATACTCTGGAACAAACTATCCATTTATGTGAAACAGCACTCTTCATTACCCCTCTTTAAGATAAATATTTACATTTGGATGGTAAATAGGAAATCCACCCTGTGATTCACCTCTGTGCGTCTGCTACAGGGGCACAGGACATTATTTGTCTTGGGTGGAGAAAGCCAGTGAATCTTGGCTAGGCTTATATAGGCCCTAGGGCCAGTAGCCTAGTATCTGCCTATTAACCTATGCACTTATATACATACACACACATACACACACACACACATATATATATATATATATATATATATATATATATATATATATACATGTAGTCATATAACATGCAGTGCAGACATACCACAGAATCATACATATCAACCTCTTAGTGCAAGACTAATGAACAAAGGCGTACAAAGGGTGGGAAATCGGTCACATATATGGACATAATCAGAATATTGGCATCGTAACTGAACAGTTGTACAGCAACAAGGACTGTATCAGCAGAGCTGTCTGAATGATATGAGGGTAGGAATTGACATGTATGTCAGTCTTCACTGACATAAATCCTTGCATCATAACAGTGTTACCCAGAGAAATGCAAATAAACTGTGGAAAAGAAACAAAGTATAGGGCAAACATCTGGACAGTCTTCCAACAGCCTGGCAGTGGAGATGTATGTTCACAACCCTTTAGTGCAATGAATCTGGAGCAAGCCAGACAAAGTGGGGGAACAAAGGCATGACAATAGAGGCATATCCAAATGATGTGGGTAGATCAGCTGAGACGGTTGTAGTAGTAACACTGTCCCTGCTAACATATATTGACAGAAATATAACCCTAGTTCATTTTATAGTCAATGTCCGGAAGCCAAAAGAAAGAACCATCTTAACAGATACAAGCATACATAATCTGAGGGTTGTACTACTGTACTGTGGAAATTCTATACATAACTATTGAAGACCTTGTGGTTGTCTTCACTATCTGTTGAAATCATGTTTTCATAGCTACCTTTACAGGATTGGATGAGAGATCTCAACATTTGGTTGAGGCTGATAAGGGAGTATTTCCAGTCTTGGGACTTCACCTTATTCCACATCAATTTCCTCCTTCTGTTGTAGAGTTTGTTTATGGCAGGGGATCACCAGATTGGCTTCCTTTTTTCTGAGGAGAGCATCTTGGTTGTATTGCGTATGGCGAGATCTATGTATTTGTGTATGTGTTCTTACAATCCATTGGTGTAAGATTCTGCAGTCATGCAACTAGTTCCCATCTGCATGGGTGCCATGCAGTTACCCACCTCTGTTTGTAGGTGCCCAAAGTTAGCTTTGGAGAAGATTTCATTGGGGTTACCTTTGTGGGATGGTGGGAGGGATATGGATTTCCAAGGTGATTAGTTTCTGTTAGTATCTAACCAGGGAGGAGTTGACTATTGGTGTAGAGCAATGTTTGCCCATGTTAGTAATGACCAGGTCGAGGATGTTGCTACCTCTAGTGGGAGTAAGAACAAGCATGTCCAGGGCATTGGAATTAATGAATTCCAGAAAGCATTGGCCAAGTGTATTGGTACATGAGTAGTTTTTCCAGTTAATGGTGGGGTAGTTGATGTCGGCCAGTATGAGAGTGTTGGGTTGGAACCTAGTATTCCCCAGGGTGCTTAGGAATGGGGAGTGTGAGTCTTGGGCTACATTTGTGGACCTACAGCAGGCTATGACCTGTCTTGCTGTCTTACCCAATGTTAGCTGCACCTGAAGTATCTCAGATGCATTATGTTGTGCTAACAGTCTGTAGGTGTGCGCATCCATTATGAATATTGAAACACCACCACCTTTGCAGCTTCGGTCCAAGTTCTGGACCAAGTAGGTGTGGAATGAGTGATAGCCTGGTACTGCAGGTGAGCTTCCTGCTGCCTTGAACCAGTTCTCTGTTACAGCACGAATGTCAATGTTTATGGAGTGCTTTGAGCGAGTGCATTTTGAAATGTAGACCTCTAGTGTTGAGCAGCATAATCCTCAGATTACATTTGTTTGTAGCTGTTACAGTGGTAATGTAGTCTTTGGAACACTGCCTAAAAAAAGCCACTATAGGGGTAATGAGCCTTGGCCAGTATCTGGAAGCCCAGGGGTGACAGATGCAGGCCATCTCTGGAAAAGGATCACGGTCTGTCAAACATGTCATCCCAGGCACACAGAAAGTGGATCCCCTTAAAATGATACCAGAAATGTAGCCAATTGTTGAAATCAATCATTTTCAGCTTGTACTGTGGTATCATTCTGGGTGATGGTAGGATGTTGCTCGGGGCTAGGGTCATACCCATCTGGGCTACATAGTTGAAGAGCTCCTCCATGTCTGTTCCCATACAGTCCAGGGAGGTATGTCTCAGGTCATTCATACCCACATGTACAATGACAGAGTCATATGTGTACCTGTTGTTGAGAGACCTCAGAGTATGTGTGTTATGTGGCAGATTCTGGCACTTGACAGGCAGTTGACTGTTGCTTTCTCCTTTATTAGCCTAGTGAGTGGGACATCATTGTTCCTCATTATCAAGTCAACTATGCCTAGTGTTTTGGCCATGCTGTTTTGCCTTTGGCACTTTGGTTGACTGGTACACTGTTTAGGAGACATATGTGTCTTGTGATTAGTGTTGTGTGGCAGTGGTGGAGTGCATGTCTGCCTTGGAGGTATTGAGAGCCTCCACAAAGATGGGTGTGTGGTTTGTGTTTTTATATGAAGGCAGTGATAGTGTGTGTTCTGGAGGGCTGTGTGTTCCATGTAGTGTGGTGCACGTGTTGACAGTCTCCTCTTGACCAACTATTCTGGTCTTGGCTGGAGAGTGTGTAGCTTCTAGTTATGATATATAACTGCATCTCTTGCAAGTCTGAGTGTACAGAGGTAAGAGGTGAGGGTTGTCAGTGTACGTGAGGCAGTTGCTACATTGCCTCAGGATGTCCTAGTTTAGCAGGTTAACAGGTGAAAGCACAGGGAACTGACCTGTAGACATGCCTGGAGGGGTGGTCATTAATAATAATTGCTGGAGCTGTTTCCTCATAGAACACTTAGTGCTGTTAGCACTTTTGTGTGCTAAGGTACTTGCGACAAGATGTCTGGTAAAGTTCTAAAGTAATAAGCTATTGAAGGTGCAGCAGAGAAGAGAACTAGCATATCTAAGTGACAAATTGAGGAGCAGACTTGGGCAACACTCAGAAGATAACATACAGTCCTGGATGCAGCAAATCTGTATCTGGATTAGACTAGTTACAGGAAAGGTACCCAATTAGAACTATTGTAATAATCAAATGTCTAGTATATTATAGTTGTCTCCATGGTAGTGTAGCTGATGTACGATGGATGTGTGAGTGCATATCACATGTGCAACCACCCATGTATACACGTGTCCCATACAGTATACTCACACCTCTTTCTACTGTAATGACAGCACATACAGACATGTTATGTAAAGGAAATAATATACACCTGGCCTGCAAAAAAAATATACAGCCCTTGAACCCAGGAACCTGTACACAATATTCAAAGCATATAACCACTAAGCCATCTGAGCTGCACTATTGTATGACGTTTTCAACCATAGCATGCAGTGCTGTTGGTTTATCATAGGGAAGGAAGACTGTGGAATCAGTAATGATTTAGTTTAGTTATCAATACCTTGCAGCACTGTCAGAGCCAAGAGCACCTTAGTATAATTCTGGAACACGCCAGATGAAGTTGGGGGACCAGTCTAATGAATACAAACACATTGGTAATATTACAAAGGGACCCATGCCACTGACATGTGCTGCCCCTCCTTACACAGTTCAACTAATAAGTACACGGTACAGTGCTACAAATTCAGGATGTGCCATATACAGTGGCCAGACATACACTGACCTCTCAGCAATATAACTAAAATGACTGAAGATAGTAAAACAACAGACAACCAACCATCAATATACACAAATGTTTTAATGTTTTTTGCCGTCAAATATTACATTACAAAACATATTTGCCCTAAATATAGGAAGCAACTGACACTTAATTATGTATGTTCTTAAACAGCCTCCAATTACACTCCTCAGTTAACCCCCTAGGGGATACAGTATTAAATGATACAATGTAAATTGAATCTTCACATAACAATGGTTCTGTTATAAGTGTTCGATCAAACTGGGAAGCAGACCTTTTCCAGAAAAGTACATTGTAACCCACTACAGTCCCCATGGTGAAATGTATGAAAAGTAACAGCTATAGAATGTTTGTCCATGTAATAACTAATATCTGTCACATGTTCTAACAGACTGATTCTAAGGCATTACCAACGAACAACAGCTGGACCCAAATTGCTACACCACAAAACGACACAACCAAGCCAATAAAAACTTCTTTATTTCTCTAGTGCCTTGCCACAGTAAGCCTTCAAGGAGTAACAAACCACATATAGAAGCAGTTTAAATAATACCAGCTACAATCATTATTCATTAATCAAACAATCAAGCAATCAAACAATTGAACAATTTAAAAAAGTACTACAAACTTAAAACTATTTTGAACTATTTTAAACCACACTTCTCCAACAACAGTCTGCATTCAGACCTTTGGGTATCAAAGTGTTATATTTTAAAATAAAAATAGTTTCTTTTTTTAGAAGCAATTTCTTGATCATATTTACATCAAAATCACTTACAACCACTTGTTGCAAAATAGTCGCTTTTAGACTATCACATTGGCCACAATGATATTCACAAAAATGTTGAGCTAAAGGGCTTTCTAGCTTGTTTATCCTAATATCTCTCAAATGTTCAAGTAACCTAATCTTAAACATTCTCTTAGTTTGACCGATATAAAACTTATCACATTCACATTTTATGGCATAAATAACTCTCTCCGTCCTACAATTATATGTCCCATTAGGTCTAAAACTAATATTGTTAATATAAGGAAAAAATTAATTATATATGGACAACCACTACATTTGCCACATGACATACCTCCACTAGCAATATGATGATATAATTTCAACTCGAGTCTAAAAAATTTTGTGTGTACAGCCATATCCTTAATATTTCTACCCCTTTTGAAAGAAAAAAATAATTTTTATCCACTAAATTATTAAGTTCACCAAAATTCTTTAAACATTCCCAAAAATGTACTATATATTTTTTAATACTATCACTACAAACATTATAAGTAGAGACTAAAAATAAATTTTTTTTTATACTATAACCACTATAACTATTGCCTCAATTTTTTAATAAGGAACTAATATTATATCTAATATTAAGTACCTTTTGGATATCCAAATCAATGAATTTAACATCATACTGCCTTTCTATAAACATAGTTCTAGTATGCTGTATTTCCTTCATAAATATATCATCATCATTACATAAACGGGAAATTCTCAAAAAATCACCATATGGTAAGGCTTCAATGGTATGTTTTGGGTGACAACTAGTACCCATCAAAAAATCATGTGGCAAACCAAATTTCCTGTGAATACTTGTACTAACATGTTTTCCAACAATACCTTGCAAATTAATATCCAAAAAAGAAACTGTTTGTCCATATTGCAACCCATCAAAGGATATATCAAACCTATTATGTTGAATTTCATGAACAAAATTTAATACCAGATGTAAACCCTCTTCACATAAAAAAATCAAATCATCAATATAGCTAAAATAAAATTTCACATACTTTTTTAACAAATGAGTTAGTATAAATACATTCTTGTTTAACCAATCCCATAAAAATATTAGCATACATGGGTGCAAATGGAGCACCCATCACTGTACCCTGTATTTGATGAAAAATCTGATTATCAAAATAAAAATAATTATTTTCCAAACAAAATTTCACTAAGTCCAAAACATAATGTGTAAGAGGATGGTCATCCATTCATTTGTATAATGCTTCCAATCCAAACACATGTTTAATATTAGTGTAGAGACTCTTCACGTCTAATGTAATCCAGTACATGTTGTCATTCCATATAAAATCTTTTATTTTATTTAAAAAAATTAAAGGAGTCTTGTATATAAGAAGGAAGCTTTTGTGCATCCTTTAATAATACCTGATGTAATATGACTCCCAGATTATGTAAAAAATATTTACTGGCTGAAACTATAGGTCTACCAGGAGGATTATTAATATTTTTATGAATTTAAGGTAAGCAATAAAAATAGGCTGGACCTGTATCTAAAGTTATCAGCTTATTGCTAACATCAGTTTCAGACCAGTAACCTAATCTCAGACCTCTCTGTATTAAACATATGTAACTATTTTTAGCTCGTTCAACAACGTCACTACTCACTATACAATAAACTGTTTCATCATTTAATAAATCTAAACACGTTTAAGTACTGTGTATAATGCATAATAATTATTTTATTCCCCTTATCAGAGGGTTTTATGACCAACTCTTTCTGTTTAGAAAAATTAACTAATTCTAACCATTCATTCTTAGTTAAATTATAATCCACCTGTTTCTTATCAAAATTCTTTA
Organism: Protopterus annectens; assembly: GCF_019279795.1. Taxonomy (NCBI): domain Eukaryota; kingdom Metazoa; phylum Chordata; order Ceratodontiformes; family Protopteridae; genus Protopterus; species Protopterus annectens. The sequence continues at coordinate 1,515,257,132 of NC_056741.1, forward strand.
ACAACAAATCTACTTCAAATTCAACCATAGCTTGAAATCTTTTGATGCCTTCATGTGAACAAGGAGGCATAAAATCACTTTTTGTAGCCACCAATGATGTATCTATAACACAATAAGCATTAAAATCACTTGAACAGGATATAAACGAATCATTTGTGTCAATATCTACTACATTTTCATCGATGCTACATGTGTTATCTAACTCAGTTTCAACAACCCTCTCAGAGGACAAATACTGAAAATAATACCATAAATGTAGTTTCCTAACAAATCTGAACAACTCTAATTTGCATTCATATAATTTAGGTAATACAGTCGGTACAAATTTTAATCCATGATTTAACACAGTAATAATACTGTCGTTGATAAAACAACCAGATAAATTAACCACATTATTAAGATTAAGACATATATTAGTACCATTTAGTCCTTTTGTTGTCACGCCACTGGCGTTGAGTTCCTCCTCTATTATGTTCTTGTTCAGCATAACTACTTTTCTGTTGTCTACCATAGTCTTGCAGCGGACAAAAATGTTCAGGAAAATACCAGTCATCTACCGGAGATGGTAAAGGTGGAAAATCATTGGCATCGTTCTCACTATAGTGTCTATCTTGTGCACTGACCGGCAAGTCAACGCTAGTCGTACTAGCAGTTCTGTCTCTCGCCCAACCAGTACCACTAGGCAGGCGAGTTTTAGAGTGTGAACGTTGATTGGATCCCCTGAAGAAGGCAGTACCTCTTTCAAAATCACGGAGATCTCTCTGGATTTTATACGTCTTTTGTTCAACAACTTTCTTTTCTTGTAGATTTACCTTGTCCTGAATATCACGTAAACAGGACTCAAGTCTAGTTCTATCTAGTACAGACATTAGGTTAGTGCACACCATGTTAATATCTTTCTTCAAATTAGCTAATTTAATAATATCTCTCTCAACCAGAATTTTAATCCACTCTTTAGAGCATTGATGTGCTGCACATTCCCATCTCTGCTGAAATGCCTTATCAGCAGAACACGCAACATTAAATGATTCTAAGGCATGTCCTACTATTCTGCAGATCCACCTCTTGACTGTACAGGGTTCTACATGCTGTCCAGCCTTTGCACTCATATGTATGGCAGCTACCTCACTTAATGTGTCTTATTCCACAACATCACTGGGATGATAGCAGGAATGTCAGCACTAAATACTGATAGACCATACCTATCAACCTTCTATTGCATGACAGTTGGACAAAGCCTGTCAAGTGAGTGGAGGACAGAGGTCCAAACACAGGGCCATATTTGAAATATTGCTGTTATACACTGAGAAAGTTGCTGGTGTTACAGGGTTGGTTACAACATCTCTATTCTGAGGGATATGAAGTCAGAAACACAAATGGATGTTGCCATTTACTGACAGCAATGACCAGAGTATGCCATTGATTTGCCAAGGACAACACCTGTCTGGGTAATACACCAAATATAACAGACAAACCTCTGGCCATTATGTGGATAGGTCTACAGTTCAGAGCTATGCAGACACATAACTTTGTCAGACTGACATCCATGCAGAAGTAGCATGTACACACAAAGCCTGTAAAACTAGCAGTATTCACACCATATAACAGCAATACTCACATTTGGACCCTAAGTCTGTAACCTTCTCCACCATTTAGTTGGCCTGTTTCCACAAGTCTTGTTGTAAGAGTTAGTCCCACCTACTGTGTGCAACACTTAGTAGCCATATATCTCCAGGATGCGTTCCTCACAGCCAAGGCAAAGGGACATTGCCTACATTACGTACTCAATTATAGGAGTGTGTTGCTATGACATTGGCTATTGGAAGAACTACCCAGCTGCTCTGAATGCAATTAGCAAGTGGGGAACACCAAATGGTGCACAGGCCATCACCTGGTCAAGAGCATTACCTACAAAGGGCATACAGACACCTATTCCAAACATCTGTCTACCAGTACTCCACGTTGAGAAACAAAAAGATATGGAGCAACCTTCTGATACAACCCAGTGCAGTGTGAAATAATAAAAAGGTATGTGAAACAAGTCAGCATATAGCTGAATGTAGTATGTGTTTTCTATTAATGGGAAATAGGATTTGAAAGATTTATGTCTGAGCAAAACTTGCTGTAGTGATGTCCTGCAAAACAGCGTCTATGGCCATAGCATCTGCCTCTCTCTGCTGTGACATAGAACACAGCTCAGGACCCTAACTCACCCCAGGAAAGGACAGCTTACATATGACAAACACTGGAGTGCCTTTCAAACACTACTGACTGTGCCACTGCTAGGCCAGCTACAGGGATATGGTACATATCCATATGCTACCTGTGAATATGAGCATGATACACATGTTTGTTGTGTAAACCTAAGAGAACTATATAATGTGTATACACCTTCCATACCCAGAGAACAGGCAGATTCCACACATGTGGATGGAAAGGGGTGGGTGCCCATAGGTGGACTGCTGCCCATCATGGTCCTGCCACAAGTGCCACAGCAGGTGTCACCAGATGCATGTTTTGGACTGTCATGGAGGCACTGACACATGTCAAATCTAACAGTGGACATATTCTCAGGGTCACAAATGCAACTCTTCATGCTATGCGTGACAACATCCTTGATCTTGGAGATGCCCACCGTTATTATGCTGAGGTCATAGATAGACGGTTAGGTGAGATGGTGGCAATCGTCGATTGTGGGATGTCTGTGCCACAGCATGTGGCGGAAGTTAGGCATCAGCCATGTGGACTTAGGGCAGCACATATGCTGGGAGTACAATGGTGTAAAACTGTAAATCATGGCCACATTTGTCACTCAAACACACACAGTCAGAATACTGATCTCTCACATGCAAACATACATACTTGGCATGAGTGAGATTAAAACCACTACCTACCTAGGTCTTGCTCTGCATTTATTGCACATGCCATGGAGAAAGTAGGGTGAAGTGTGCTTCACAGTTCCTCTAAGGTGAACAACATCCACTGGCCTTGCACAGTATGGCAATGGTAGATGTCCTGGGTGGGAATGGCCAGGAAATACTATCAGCTACAGAAATATACACAATGACCAACACAGATACAGCCATACACACATTTGCCACACCTGTGGTTAGCAGCCCTGCCTATCTCATCATTCAGTCCATACTGTTACAGAGTTTTGGCATACAGCACATGCCTTATTGGGCTGAAGAGTGTCATCAGTTACCTGTATGGTCGATGGTGACAGCAGTCCTCATATAGTGGACCTTGGGACATGTACTGGGGGTACCATGGTGTAAAAACATTACACCCAACACCTCACCTACATTGAATATAGCACTCACTCATACCCATGATAATGCTATGACAAACCCACAATCACACATTTACCAGGAATGAGATTTAAACCTTTGCCTGCCTATTTAACTATTGCTCTTACACTGATATGCATTTATCGCATGTGCCACAGAGCTAGTAGGGTGAAGATTGTTTCATGGATCTCCTAAGGTGAGCAACAGCACCATCCCTTTTAATGTATGGCAATGTGCAGTATATTTGGAGAATGTGGTCTCAGAATGCTGTCTCCTACAAACATGCACACTCACACACACTTGCAAACAAATACACACACACAGCACACTCACATATGTCAGGACGCAGAGGGTAAACTCATTGGAAGAACAGTGTTTTGCTGGTACTGCAAGCTCAAAGTAGCCCATAGAGTGAAGGGTGTCACAAGGTACCTTTACAGTGCAGTACAGCAGCAGCCCTTTCTAAGTATAGCAATGGGGGGTGTAGTGGGTGAGAAGGTCCTCAAAGTATTTTCAACTACAAGTTTACAAACTCACAAACACTGTTATACTCAGTAATGCACACAGACACATTTGTCAATACTGAGGTCCATTGGTGCAGGTGTCCCTGGGTGTGTACAGGCTAATGTCCATGGAGATATGAGAAGAGTAAGGCATGTGAGTATACTGGTATCATGGCACCTGACATTTGTCAACATGCCATCTGTTAACTACTGCCACTTTTGTGATGCCCAGGGTGACAGTTATATTCATCATCCACTCATCTGAATTTCTTTTGAAGATGGCCAGTGAGGTGCTTTGATTGACATGTATGCAACATATATCGCATAACGTGGCCAGTGTCTGGGTTATGGACCTGTCTCCAAGCATGCTGTGTTGAATGTGGTAATGTGGTTGAGGTATCCATGGCATGTGGTGCATACAGATTGGGGTTTCCTAGCTGTGGCATTTGTAACACAGCTGGGCAGACATGGCATTGTCAATCAAGCAGGGATTGCCTGTATGTAGTCAAGATTTGACCGGGAACACTTGGAGGTTTTGGTCTCTTTCCATATCAGACAGTTTTTTCATGCCTAGGGTCATACATGTCGGGTACACTTGCAGCCTACCTAGTTGTTGAAGGTGTCTACTGAGTTACATGGCAAATGGGCCATTGGACCTGCTGATTGGCCTAATGAGCATGGAGTAGAGGGAGACATTGATCTCTTCATTCCTGGATGACGCACCCTTAGTTATGCAATGTGCCAAATGGAAGGACTTTCTGTCCACAGTGGCAATGTGGTGGTCAGAAGAGAGATTGCTTTCAAGCTGTGTTCACAGCCCTCCTATAAGGACATCGTCTCCACTGGTTTACTACCGATGTGGTCATTTGTGGACAACACTTTGATTCAACAGGGGACTGGGACACATTTCTTGACAATAAGACTAAGGCCAGTGTTCTGACAACAGTTGTAGGTTTCAGTGGTGACTTTATGCAGGATGTTAACATAATCTGGGGATATAAACAGACCCCCTCCCCAATTAGCAATTGTCTGCAAACATTGTTAACTACAGTTCATTCCCACTGGGCAGGATATCAGAGCCACACATAACACACAAGACTGGACACAGGACAAGAACCTGTGATACTCCACACATGACTGTTTGGCAGTCTGACACCACTCATGACTGTTTTGCAGTCTGACAAGGAGTCCACTGCTTTCACACTGTGAGATCCATCTGTAAGCCAGTTTGCAAACCACTTAGTGATACAGGGATTAATGAATAGATGAGTGTGTTTGTCTATAATTCCTGAGTGTGAAATTGTATCACAGGACTACAAGGGCCAAGTATCTTGTTTTGGACTCCATATTGTTCTATAATAATATCACATGACAAACAGATTATAGGACTGAAGAGTGTCCACAGCTACCACAAAAGTGGGAAGCAAGACTATTCGACCCCAGACAGTTCAACCACAGACTGTTTGCCCCCGGACAGTTCGACCCCAATGCATTTCTATACAATTTCATGTATTAATTTATATGTGAATTTTTATTGGACAGTTCGACCCTGGACTATTTGACCGCAGACTATTTGACCCCAGATATATTCTAATAAGTAGTTTATTTAATTTTTACATTTGTTAGTATAAATATAACATTTAAACCTTTAACATATACTAATTTAGTGTTAAGGATAGCAGCATCACAAAAAAACGGTCTGCAATCACCTATCGCTACCAACTATTACATTCAAACTGTAGAACACGATGATGTTATTAATACCATACAAGTATCTTCGTTTGCTGTTGCATTATGTTACTATTCTTCATATGCTGTAATTGAACATTGTCATGAAAAGTAGTGTTTCTAGAGCAGAAATAAATACTTCACCTAGCATTTCTTTCATGTGTCCTGCTTTTTGTTTTCATCCTTACATTCACTCAGTACACGGTTCATCTGAAAAGTAATCCTTGCAACAAAACAACAACTCAGGCAACTCTTCTCACTGTATGCATCTTACAAGTTTGAAATACACTTTTCTACAGAAGAAAAACCAAGGCAATCCAAAGAAATAACTGAAACTTAAAGTAATCCATTGTAAAATATGACAGTGCCTGAACCGTTGTAACATTCCCTGTGTCCAACTTCCGACGCTAATTCCCACAGTCATATCAGTGTAACATACGTATTTATGCATGCAGTGCTTGATGTCCGTGAAGCACATTAGTCAGAAATAAAACTTTTTAACCCTTAATCTCTGTTAAAAAACAAGACATTATAAATCACAACAGTTTTTCACAGTTTAGGCAACACGATTATACTTACAACTACTTCTTTTAGTAAAACTGGAGGAAGTATACCATATCGCAAATTCCGATAATACGTAAGTACCTTTTTATGTTACATTTTTAGGGTTACCTTATCTTTTAATGTCTTATTTGTATTTTTATAGTTAACTGATATTGTTAACGTTATACTGATACTGCTAACATTATACGTTAACTCCGGAATAGATCAAGTTGTGAACTTCCGGTATTTCTCACAACTCGTTATTTCCTTATTTTATTTTTTTCAGTTATTGCTTTTCATTAGAATTTCACTGTCTAATTGGATTTCTTCTATATTTGCTGTAGTCGAAGCACATAAACATGAAAGAAAGACTGTCTAAACTAATTTTAAGAATGTTTAAACAGTCTTTCTTTTCTATTCATGCTTTGATGTGCTTCGGCTTTATTTATGTTACATTTCTTACTGGGGTCATTCGTCCGGGGTCAAATAGGTTGGGGGCAAATCATCTGGGGGCAAATTGGCAGGGTTAAAATGTCATGTACCCCAAAAGTGGGTCCTGTACAATGGACATTTGGTAGTTTGTTGGGTGGACCACACAAAAGTGTAGCAAAACCCACCCCCCAATAGATCACAATGTTAACAACAAAACCATACAGACACACTTGATAGGAATGAGATTCAAACCCCTACCTAACTAGTTTACTGGACTATATTATTATGCATTTATCAGACACGCCACAACACTTGCACATTTAACAGCTGTCCTAAGGTGTATTTAAAGGTGAGTGACATTAGCAGCAGTGATAAAGGAGGGGAAAGGGAAGTGTAATAAGTGCTAATGGCGTCAAAAGCATGTCTCTACAGCTACAGACCCTCTCACACAAACATTTTCCAGGACCAAGATTAGAACTCCTACCTAACTAGTTTACTGCACTATAGTATTACACATTTAACAGATGCACCACAAAGCTTACATATTTGAAAGCTGTCCAAAGGTATCTTTAAGGGTGAGTGACAACAGCATCAATAAAGGAGGGGAAAGGGAAGTGTAGTAAGTGTCAACGGCCTTAGAATCATGTCTCTACAACTACAGGCACTCTCACACAAACATACACACTTTTATATTTGCCAAGATGAAGATTAGAACTCCTACCTGACTAGTTTACTGCACTACAGTATTACACATTTATTAGACATGCCACAAAGCCTACATATTTGAGATTTGTCCAAAGGTATTTTTAAAGGAGAGTGACTTGCAGTGACAAAGGAGGGCAATGTGAAATGGAGTGAATGAGAATGGCCTCAAAATCATTCACCTACAAACACACACACAGTCAAGCACACTTTTACATTTGACAGGACTGTGTTTAGGATTGCTACATAAATAGTTATTGGTACTCTACTGTTACACAGTTATCACAAGCACAACAGAGCCTATAGGACTGAGGGTTAACAAAAGGAATTTGTACAGTGACTGACTGCAGCACATGCTCTGATACTGGGTAATGGAATGTGTACTGGGCGGGGATGGAGTAAAACAGCACTTCCCTTACACACACACACACACACACACACACACACACACACACACACACACACACACACACACACACACACACACACAGTTTCCAGGACCAAGATTCAAAATCCTACATATCTACTTATTTGCTTTAGTAAGTTATGTGTTTATCACATGCGCTATTCAGCTTATAGAGATATGAAGCTTGTCCAAAGGTACATCTAAGGTGACATACATCAGTAGATAGTATAGAGTGGAAATATGGGATGTGTACTGGGTGGAAAAGGCTTCATAATGGTACTGTCTCTTTCACTGTCTGTGTCACTCTTCCCCATGTGTATGTGTGTGTATGTTTGAATTATTGTAGTATGTTGGCCTTAGATATGTGTGAGTATCACACAAAACAGAAGGAGATTTACCACATATCTGCCCCCTACAGCTCGCTGTGGGTTTTCCTGTCCAATGTGTGTGTGTGTGTGTGTGTGTGTGTGTGTGTGTGTGTGTGTGTGTGTGTGTGAAGACCAAACAGTTTACATTTTGGTGTGTGTGCACAGCCATCTGCAGATAACAGATATCTACGGTCCACTGTGGTGCCAGACATGGGCTTTATTTCTCTAAGTGTAGGAGCATGCCCAGTATGACCTTCTATATTGCTTGTGGGAATCCATTCTAGGGAGAGTTGTACTCCAGTCCAGCGTTTTGTGTGCTATAGCTACACCTAGCAAGCTATTGTTGCAGGAAATGTGCAGATAGGTTGCCAATATGGAGACACAATTGGTCCAAACATGGGGGGATACTGTGTGTAACTTACTTTCCTATTACTGTCTGTGTTGCTTGTGTAACACTTTCTGTTGTAGCATAGATTTTTGGATGTATGTACTGCTTTACAGTGTAATGTATTGTGTCATCAACTACTGACAGATATCATTGTTTGCTCACAGCTGTTTACCAGGGAAATACAAGAGCAATGCAGCAGAGACCAACATTGTGAGGCAAAGACTAGACATTGTGGCACAATTCTGCCATTGTGGACGGGTTGCTATAGACAATTGAGTGATGGGTCTGTGTAAATGGTTCAGCACCTTGGTACTATGCTGGCTGGGGATCCCCTTCTTGTGAATTTCTCAACTTAACTGAATGGCCATATCCTGCTGTGGGTTATCCAAATGCAGGACTCATATAGTTGGCCAGTTTCCCTTCACATTGTGGTTCAGAAGCAGGTTTGTGGTTATGCATTCATGGGTTTGCAGTCAGGGGGAAGTATGAGCAGACATTTGATTTTCAGACTTCACACACTCCATGATATCCATGCTTTTATGCCCCCCCTCTGTAATTCTATCCTCTTCCCAACAGTATGGGAGCAATATCTCAGAAGTATTTCTATAGTTTCACCTTTATCACAGCAGTATTTATGTCTTGGTCCACAATTCTTGTAGTAGGACATGGAGAGGCATGCTGCTGGCATTTGTCAGCATGGCCTTGTATTTGTTTTCTGCTTAATGTGTTATGTTGTTAGTTAGGACCCTATGACATTCCATATGATGGCACTATGTGTGAAGCATATGGTGGCATTATGGGTGAGCCATGGCCATTTTCCAGAGGCCTGTAGGCCACATGAGAGTGATGCAAGCCACTGCATTTTGTCACTCATATGTTACCAGGGTGCAAGCCAGTGGATTCCCCTGGGGTGACATGGGCAAGTGGGTGAGGTGTTCCTGGCAATCCTTCTAGTTCATAGTGATGCATCAGTCTGGATGTGTGCAGGGTGCTGCTTACGGCTAGGGACATGCCTGCATGGGACACCATTTCAGCATGCTGCATCCTATGCATATTCCATAAAAGAAGTGTGCTGATTCTGTAATCATTCCCAACAGGAAGGATATGACTGATGACATACCTGTGGCTGTTGGGGAGTGGTGGACTGAGTGCATGTGTGATATGGAAGCTTATGGCACCTGACTCACAGATATTACTGGGACCTTACCTTCTCCTGACTTGTATGTGGACATCAGGAGTGTGTCATTACTTCATAACTGTGGCTTTTGTGGGCTGCCAGTGATTGGGCAGACAACCAGCATTCCATATTAGAGGGACAATTAATGCGATGCTAACCTCTCTATTTAATTCCAAAGGTGTGTGGAGTTCATAGTTACTTTCTAGGCACTGCGTAGAGTACTTCCACATGTGTACTGTTTCTATGTATGGATTCCTGCTCATAGCCTGTCCAGCTTTCTGACACTGACACATATTGACATCTGGACAGTGAGTGTGTACAACTAGTAACATAGTTGTATATAAGAAGCAGATTGGCTGGCACTGTAGCTGTTGGAACATGGCCCTGTCAACCACAGTACTGTACCTAGGCCACTGAGACACAACATTCAGGCCTACATGCTGTCCACTTCCAGACAATATTAAACACCCAAAAAATTGGCACACTGACCCCTGCATATAGTGGACATACACCAATTATCATGTTGATTGGACAGCTCAGGCAATCTGTTCTCCACTGATATTACTCTACAAACGTACATGTTACTGCCATTTATACATGGGGTTGGGGGGCACACCTGACTTTACACATTTGCACTGACTGCACTGGTATTTCAGTTATACTCTGTTTGCTTCCATTTAGTATTGTATTGTGCCCTATCTTGCAGAATGGAGGCATATCAGTAAAGTACACAAGTTAGATTGCAATGGCATACGTTTCAGTTTCAGACTTCTTACTCTTCAGAACTAAACTGCAACTGCCAGACCTGTTGTAGTATGTCTGTGTAGGTCTGTAGGGGGGGCTGTTCACCATTGCCAGCATTTGTGGAGCTTTGCCCGACCTTTCTTTCCGGTCATCTACACCTGTCCTGCTGCATGAGGCTGGGGGGGTGGGTATGGGAATGCTCATTGACATCGATGTGTGTGACCTATGGACACCCACAGTTAGTCAAGCCACCACATGTACTGCAGTGGGAGTTGTCACCTTGAGTACTACTGCCTAGTATGGGGACAACAGTATTTGTTATGGAGTTCATGCTGTCCCGTATAGCTGTCAGCTATCTGCTGCTATCCCATTTGTCCATCCAATTCCCTTGAATGCTTGCATCCATAGCATAGATATAACTATCAGAACATACTACTCTACTTAGTAATTGATAGTAAGGGTGACTTACCTTGTGCCTGGGGCAGTATTGAGGATGGTGTTGGAGGGATGACTATGTGGGACGCACACAGTACACTCCCTATACATGGTAAAGTACAGGTAGTGTCATGTTTGGCATCCCTTTTACTGTATGTGCAAGTCAGAGAGCGGTATCAGTCCCTGGGTCCCTACAGTGTCAATGTGTGTGCTAGGCGTTGCCTCTTTGCCAAGGCATAGGCATACTAGGCACACCTCTGTCTGCCTCTAGGGGCAGGCTCAGGAAGTTCCTCCTCCAAGTCCCTCTGTACCTGTGGTGACCTTGGCAATGGTGGCGGGCTGTGTGGCCCCTCCCCGCATTGTTCCTGGTGCAGCTGTTTCCACAGGATCATATTGTGCAGTATGGCACATACTGTGAACATTTGTCCACATGTAGCTGGAGAGTACTGCAAGGCTCCACCAGATATGTCAAGGCAGTGGAACCGTGACTTGAGCATCCCAAACACACACTCTATAATGATGCTGGTTTGTGCATGTGCCTCATTATGGCATTCTTGTTTGGGGGTGTGTGCATTTCTGATGGGTGTCATCAGCCACAGCTCCAGTGCATAGCTAGCATCCCCCACTAGATGGCCAATTGGGCTGTCCCCCTGGCAAACCCCTGATACAGCTTTGAGGGATGCCAGATGTGGGAGTCATGACAGCTTCCAGGGCTGCCAGCACACACTTGCATGATAATGCCCTGGGCATTACACACAACCTGGCAGTTGATGGAGGGGAAGCCCTTACAGTTGATGTAGACTCTACCCTGTTCACCGGGTGGTGCTTTGATGTGGATGTGCATGCAGTCTATGGCACCCAGTACCTGTGGGTATTCAGCTACATGGTGGAAGAGACGCATATTGCTGGTCAATTCCTCACAGGTGTTGGGGAAGTAGATGTGTTCATGGACATGTGGTAGCATGGCATCCAGGAACTGATGGAGCACTCTGGATGCAGATGCCTGTGACACCCCATGATATCCCCAGTAGGTCTTTGAAAAGTACCTGTAGCTAGTATTCTTACAGCTAGACATACCTTAGTATCCACTGGCATGGGTTCCCCTCTGTTCTGGATATGAGGCAAGGCCGTCACAGCTCCACAATTTGCCAAAGTATGTCCCTATCCATCCTATAATGCTCTACAATCTCCAGGTCATGTAGCCCCAGATAGGTCACCCTGGGTCTGAAAGCCCTCCTCCTCCTCCTGGGTCTGTGGCTGTTGGCAGCATTATCCTCCTCACCACCATCAGCCTCCAGCACATAGTGCTATATCTGAGCAATGGCAGCCCTAGCAATTTGTCAGTTTAAATTTCCATGTTTATTCCAAAGGTGCAGGGTTTGTGGGAAAATGCAGTCTGAGGGGTATTTCCATACTTTATAATGGTGTGCTGCTACTGCTGCCTGTCAGATTGGCTGTTTCTGATTCATTTCAGCTGCCAGCTTACTTGCTCATGGCTTGGATTTAGCCACTGTGAGTGTTAGAAACATTACTGGTGATTTGTGGATGATTGCCTTTATTCTACTGTTGCCCTTTTTGTAATTAATTTTTACTTGCATCTCCTCCCATTTACAGCTCTGCAGCTACCTGCCAGCTGTTTTATATTTGCATGGTCCATTCTGAGTTGCAAGACTCCCATAGTAGTGATTTCTACATCAGTTCACCTTTATTTTGTGCTGTTGCCCTTTAATTCTATTTTACATTTCCTCCCATCTTCAGCTCTGCAGCCACCTGTCAGCTGTATTATTCGAGTGTTTTCATTGGCCAATTGTGGGTTGCAGACTCCCATATTGCTGATTTGTACAGTGTTTCCCTTGTTCTGATACTTCCTTTGCCTTTTCCTTCTTCTCTTCCTATTTCAGCCTGTTGGTAGTGTAAACAGCAAAACATGCTCCTCCCCTGCACATGCACACTCTCTTCAGTTCATGGAGTATGAGTAAACAGCCTCAGACACAACCCCACTTCTAGCTGTGCTTAGCTAAGCAGACACCAGCCAACAGGGCTCCAATGTGCTTTCAGCAGGCATGACACATCCCCTTTTCATGTTCCTTGCTCCTCCTGCCTAAACAATGGTGTTAGAGCACCTACTCGATTAGGTGCAGTCTGACACTTAGAAATTTTCCTCGCCAACTTATGATTCAGTATACGTCCCCTCATTAACAGTCCCCACTGCCTTAAACCCTGGTTACTACACTATTCCTGAGCCTTCCACATTAGAAACCACTGTTCCCTGCCTCTGTTTACTTTCTGCATGCCATTGACTATAATGACAAAATGCAGAAAGTAGTTCTAATGCAGTCCCCCCATTTCCACATGTTCTCCCTACTCCCACTAGCGTACCACATCCCCTGCCCTCGGCCAACATAAAATAATTTTATTATTGTATTAATTTTGAGTGGTTTTGCATGTCAATGGCCATCTATTTGGCCATTGGCATGCAAAACCTAATTAATACATGCTTTCTGGAGTGCTGACATGGCTCCGTTGTGTAGATTGCAGAACATGCCGCTTTGCTGGATTGCTAATCAGGCTCATTTTCGTGGTTTTCACCAGCAAATGAGCTCATTAGCATCCCACATGGCTTTCCATGCAGGAACAGTGTAGGGCTGCTCATGAATGTGAAAATGGCACGTACGTGGATCGCAAAGCAGCCATTTTCCATGCAGGAGTGGTTACACTGTTCCTGCACGGAAAATATCATTTCATGAATCCTGCTGACATTCTTACAATGATCTCAGGAATTGTTTGAAAATATGACAAAAAGGCCTGTAAAAAATGTAAAAATCACCAGTTTGCACTTTATTAGCAAGAATATGTCCAGTCTCTAGCACTTCAGCAAAAAATGCCTTCTAGGAGTACATCTTTGTTGTATTTTTTTTGTCTCAGGAATTGTTACCTTTTTGTTCTTCTCAGAAAGACTTATGGTCTTCCACACAGTCTCAAAGCTGCTTACAAGCAACAATTCCTGTCTGATCCAGGAAAATCACTCTATCCACATTTTTTACCGCTTCCACAAAAATCATATTGGTCTTACAATTTGACTGAAATTGGGTTATATTTAGCTGAATCCTTTTGCCAGGCTTACCAATTGTTTTGATCATGACATTCCTCCAAGAGTCCAGAGGATATACTTTAGAGGTGTGGAAATGAAAATAACTAGATTTTAACATCAGTTCCAAGGCAGTTGGGGGAAGGTAACTAAATTTCAGATGGCACACCCTCACCCTGCAGTCTTCCTCAGATTCAGAGATTTGATACCATCCCTGAGCTCCTCCAATTAAAGGGATTTCTACAGTAAAAGTCTCTCCTGGTTATTCAGAGGAGTTGTGACTGCTCTTGACAGAAATGCCTCCAATGTTTTAGGTTCCACCTGAATGTCTGAAGATACTACTCTGGACAGCTGACTAGCAAAGTTTTAATTATACTTACTGAATAACACACTTGTTTTATGTCAGAATCAATGAATTGTTTAATCTTGCAATCAGTAACCCACAATTTAGGTTGCCTGGCTAATAACTTGAAATGCCCTGGCATGGGAACATACTACATATGTTGCAGTTGTCAGCTGAGGGGGTGCACTTCATATGAAATGTGAAGGTCTCATCCAGGAACCCAAAGTTACTTTAAGACCCTTCTTCTTTTGGCTTTTCCCATTTAGGGGTCGCTGCAACAGATCACCTGTCCGGTCATGATTGGCAGTGGAGTTTTACGGTGTAGAGTTACCAGCCTGGCACCCAACCTTCCATGGAAGGCACACACATGCATGCACTCATGCCAAGGGCCAATTTAGAACATCCAATTCACCTACAGCATGTCTTTGGGATGTGGGAAGAAACAGGAGAACCCGGAGGAAACACGCACGACCATAGGGAGGACATGCAGACTCCACACAGAAGGCACCCCCATTTGAGGATCGAACCGTAGAACCTTCAACCTAACTAAATGAATACCTTAGATACATCTTAAAGGCAGCCCTTAGTTCAAAGCATTCATACCCAAAATGGTGAAAAACATTCCCTCTAATAATTACATTTACTATCCTAATCTCACTCAAGCCAGCCAACTAACATCTGTCCATCTTTGCCTAGCATTGGTAGTCACAAGGTCATGGCGATTCCCCCTGTAACCTCACTCAAATTTTTTGAAATACTTGTATATTATGTCAAAGGTTCAGGTGTGTCCCTTCAGCCAAAATATTGCATAGCAGATGATCACACAAATGTACACTGCAACAACATTAAAGAGAATAAATCAGAATAAACTGGACAATCTGATAACCCCAGCTAAACAGTACATTATTCTGTATTTCTGAAAAAAAAATAGTTTGCATCATCAACCAAAACAGGAAGCAATGAGCCAGCAGCTCTGCCAAGTCTGCAGATATTTTATCAGTCCCAGGACTAAAAAGAAAGACATATTTTAAACAGTTCCCAAAGGCTTTGAGGCAAAGATAATAATGTAGAAAGTACAGTTTTGTACCTACCATAAATGTAGATGTTTGAGTGCTAATACAGCTGCAGTCATAACAGATGGGTTCTCCTGCCGTCAGGCGGGTCCTCGGTCGGCCGAATTCCAAAGTCTAGGTCCGGCGTCGGTTGTCGTCGCTTCTTCCCTGATGTCAGAACCAGCCGATGCCATTTTCTTCAGTTTTTCTTGCCCCAGATGTCAGGTGCCCCCAGAAGAAAGGCAATACATAAATTTGTGTAATAAAGCAATGCAATATAATCAAAAAACAGTAGTTACAAGCAAATACACCATAAAAGAATACCCCAGAGGGGAAGGAGGGAGGAAAACCTGGACTGCAGCTGTATGAGCACTCGAACATCTACATTTATGGTAGGTACAAAACTGTACTATGTTCATCGTGCATACAGCTGCAGTCATAACAGATGGGTCGAATCCCAAAGCTAAGAAAGGGGTGGTAGGCACTAGGTGGAACTAGGAGGAGCCAGAATGCCCTGCAAGACTGCTGTGGCAAAGCCTGCTCTAGTTTTGGAGTATAATGGTATGTGTTAGTGCTTGGAAAAGGTAGGCACAGAACTCCAAGTGGCTGCTTCCAATATATCCTTGGTAGGATCTCCTCTGAGGAAAGCTGCAGAGGTAGCTGTGGCCCTTGTGGAGTGAGATATGATGCCTGCAGGTACAGTCTTACCATGAAAAGAGTAACAAAAGCGTATGCAGTGGGCTATCCATTTTGAGATTGTCTGTTTGGAAATTGGTTTCCCTTGAGCTCCTACAGCATAGGACACAAAGAGCTGTTCTGATTTTCTGAAAGGCTTTGTTCTGTCCAAATAATAACGCAGCTGTCTGTGGATGTCCAAGAAATGTAGTAGTCTCTCCCCTTTGTTTTGAGGATTACGGTAAAAGGTAGGTAAGTGTATAGCCTGATTCAAAGCTACCCTGGATACCACCTTTGGCATAAAGGACGGGTTGGTTCATAAGGAAACTCTGTCCTGATGGGAGATGATAAAAGGCTGCACAGTCATGAGGGCTTGTAGTTCCAATACCCTACGAGCTGAGGTGATAGCCAGAAGGAAAGCTGTTTTCCAGGACAAACATTGCAAATCTGTTGAGGCAGCTGGCTCAAAAGGAGGCAGGGTCAGCTTTTCTAGTATGAAATTGAGATCCCAAGCAGGTATTGGTTGTTTCCTTGGGGGTTTTATATTCTTTGCCCCTCTGAGGAACTGTCTTAAGAGGGGGTAAGAGAATAAAGGTGGATCAGTGTTGTATTCTGCAGAAATGACTGAGGCATGGATTTTGATGGAGGAGAATGAAAGTCCACTGCTTAGCAGCTCTGCTAGATACTGTAATATTTGAGGTAAATTCAGTTTTCCAGGATTCTGGCCCTTTTTCTCATTCCAGGCACAAAACCGTTTCCATTTTGCGGAGTAAGCTTTTCTGGTAGACAGCCTTCTGGCCTCCAAATGACATCCTGCACCTCCTTGGAGAGTAGGGTCTGTTGTGATGTTAAGGAATCTTCCATGCGGCCAGATTGAGTGTTTTCAGCTGACTGTGAAGAGTTTTGAAGCTGTGCTGAGTCAGAAGAAGATGCATTCGAGGTAGGGTCCATGGAGGGGAATGCATCAGGCTCCTCAGGAGTGGGTACCAGTGCTGTCTTGGCCAGTCTGGAGCAATGAGAATCATCTTTGGTCTGTCTGCTCTGGTTTTTAGTAGAACTTTGGGCAGTAGAGGAAGAGGTGGAAAGGCATAAACTGTCATTGTTGTCCAACTGAAAGAGAGAGCGTCCACTCTCCAGGCCTGTGGATGGAAAGTCCTTGAGCAGAATTTTGTCAATTGGTGATTTTTGTGGGAGGCAAAGAGATATATGTCTGGCCTTCCCCATGATTGAATTATCTCTGTAAAAACTTGAGGATGCAACTTCCATTCATGTGGATCTGCCATATTCCTGCTTAGGTTGTCTGCCAGCGTGTTTTCCTTGCCTGACAAGTACTGTGCTTGAAGTTCAATTTGTAACTCCAGGGCCATGTTCCAAAGTGACATGGCCAGCCTGCACAGGGGGTATGAATGGGTTCTTCCCTGTTTGTTTATGTGCCACATTACTGTGGTGTTGTCTGTCCTTATCAATAGTTGACCTGGATGCAGAAGGTCTTTGAAAGCTGTAATAGCATTTTTACTGCTAGCATTTCCTTTTGATTGATGTGAAGGTGCTTTTCTTTTTGGGACCATTTGCCTTGAATGCACCGATCTGTCATATGCGCCCCCCAGACATAGTCCGAGGTGTCTGTTGTGATGACTTGATTTGCTTGAGGCTTGCAGAATGGGAGACCTGTGTTTGTTTGGCATGCTTGAGCCCACCACAGAAATTCCTTTTGAAGACATGGAATTAGTGGTATTATTGCTTCCAAACTGTGGCTGTGTTGAGACCATAGGTTTTTCAGGTACCATTGAAGTTTCCTCATATGCAGCTTTGCACATGGGATTAGTAGGATGCAAGATGCCATGAATCCCAGAGCCTGCAGGATTTTCCTTGCAGTCAGCCTGGTGAAATTTGCTAGTGTTTTGAAGTATTGAGTTAGTTGCCCCTGCTTCTCTGGCGTGAGGTAGGCTATCTGGGTGTTTGTGTCCAAGTTGGCACCCAGGAAAATTATTTTCTGAGAGGGTATTAGCCTTGATTTCTTTTTGTTGACTGTGTATCCCAGAGAATTCAACAACATTATTACAAAAGCCAGATGTTTCAGAAGTACGTGCTTGCTGTCCACTTGGATCAGGCAGTCGTCCAAATATGGGTATATTTGTATCCCTTGAAGTCTGCAGTAGGCAATTACTGATGGCAGGCATTTCGTGAATACTCTGGGCACAGTAGATAAGCCAAAGGGCAATGCACAGACTTGATAATGGGTTGAACCTGCAAGAAATCTGAGGTATCTTCTGCAATTTTGTCTGATTGGGACATGCAGGTATGCCTCCTTGAGGTCCAGTGTTACCAGCCAAGACTCCTTGCCCAGCATGGGAAGAAGCTGCTGTAATGTGAGCATCTTGAAATTTGGTATGAGTAAAAATGTGTTTAGGATGGATAGGTCCAATATAGGTCTCCAATCTTTTCCCTTCCTTGGTACCAGGAATAGTCTGAAATAAAAACCTTGACCTTGTTCGTGAGTAGGTACCTCTTGAATAGCTTTCATGTCCATAAGATCTGAAATTTGTCTTTGTGCCTCTGCCCTTTGATTGTGTGGCAGGTTTGGCATGCCTCTCATTTTTGGAAGGGTGTGAAAATGGAATCTGTAGCCTCTGTTTATAATGTCCAGGATCCATTTGTCTTTTGTGACAATATGCCAATTTTTTGAAAATAATGCCAGTTTTCCACCTAAGGGTGCTGCCATTTGAGCCTTGCTTGGCATGCAAAGGGTAAAGTTATTGGTTCTGCTTTTCTGCTTTCTGACTGGCTGCAAGCTATCCTCACCACCTCTTTGTGTAGGAGATTGCCATTGTCTGCCCCTATACGATCCTTGAGATTGCCCTCTGCCCCTCGGGCGCCTGTATCTACCTCTTTGGGGTCTGTCCATGGCTGGAAAGGACCAATTTTTGGAAGGTCAATTTCTACTGAAACGTGGAGGATGTACCTGTAGAAAATCTTTCACTGTTTGCATTGATTTAGCTTTTTCCTCCATTTTCTTTAATACCTCCTCAGCTTTATCACCAAATAATACATCCTTTTGAAGAGGGGCATCTAGTAATTTAGCTTTGACATGATCTGGTAAAGTCTGCTCCTTGAGCCAGGCATGTCTACGTATGACTGATCCTGTAACAGCAGCTCTACATGAGGCCTCTAGAGCATCAAAACCACATTGCAAGGTATGTTTACCCACTTGTTCTGCACTATGTATCAAATCCTGCAACTCCTTCAAGTCTGGTTGTTCAGGTTGTGACATTTTGCTTCTCAGCTGTGATAACAGAAACTGTTGGTACTTTAGCATATGGAACTGGCAGTTTAATGCCCTCATGGTTAAGGTGGCCGAGGTGTATACCTTTTTTCCCCACCTTTCTAAGGATCTGGAGTCCCTCTCGGAAGGTAATGGGTTTTTTGCAGTGGAGGCCTTAATTCCCTTGGGGCCCTGTGAGATAGTTTCTGGGTCAGCTGCATGACTTTTGTATAAAAATTGGTGTGAGTCAGGAACCCGGTAATACCTGTCAGGCTTGACTGGTGCTGGAGGTAAAGAATCCGGGTTAAGGCAGGCCTCCGAGTACACTTCATCTAGGATGTCTAAGACAGGAGGTATAGCTAGAGGCCTGTGCTGAGTTAGCAAGAGAAAGTCCCTAAGCCTTTTCTTGGAATCTGAGTACTCTTGGCCTTCCCAGTGGAAGTGTTCCCTTAATGTATGCAAGGTTTCCCCAAATGAGTAATCCTCTGGGGGGGAGACAGAGGGAATGGACTCCTCAGCATCAGAATCTTCAAAAGGGGAGTAAGAATGTTCCTGTTCATCAGAGTGTTCTGAAATAATGGAGGCCTGGTCAGAGGAGGGGGATTCTTCCTCCACTCTGGGCCTTTGTCCGGGGTTTGAGATCCCCTGATAAGAGTAATCAAATCCTCAGCCATTTTAAGCATCTGTTTTTTAGGCATGGGGCCTGGGGAAGGGCCCTGTGGAGCTTGTCTCTTAGAATGCATGGCTGCTTTAGACTTAGTGAAAGCCTTGATAGAAAAAGAAGAGGAAGGTCTGAAGACACCTTGAGAGGAGGCAGACCTGTCTACATTTTGAGATTCACCACCAAGAGTGGCTTCGGTATCTGTAGTCGGAGTGTGGGCCGAGGAGCCTGCGACCTCGGGCACTGAAGACACTGCCAATGAAGTGTCATCGGTAGGCAGGGGCTGCGTAGGTGCCTCGCTGAGAACCGGACCACCTGTAGTAGGCTTTGGCGTGGTGTCGGTGGAGGCCGCGGACCGCGTGTGTCGGTCCTTATCTTTGTGTTTTTTAGACAAAACTGGAGTTGGAATATCCGACGACATAATATAGTTACATTTTTTACCAAAATAATGCTGGGCGAACTCCGCCCGACGCTTAATGGTGCGTTTGTTGAATGTAGCACAAAAACGACAGAACTAGATGTCGTGGTCTGGGCCTAAGCAAGGAATGCAGAGGAAATGAAAATCCTTATGCGGTATTTGCTTCCCACAAGAAATACAATTATTAACTTTGTCTGACATCGGTCTGAGGCAAGAAAAGTTTCCCCAACGGGGTACTTAGCTTTAAAGAAGACTTCGGTTACAAAATTTTCGTAATTTCAGGAGCTGGCCGACCGGCACTTGCAAACTGCTTCTGCTTCGGGCACTGCGCGGCAAGAAAGACTGAAGAAAATGGCGTCAGCTGGTTCTTTTATACCCCTGGCACTCTGACGTCAGGGAAGAAGCGACGACAACCGACGCCGGACCTAGACTTTGGAATTCGGCTGACCGAGGACCCGCCTGATGGCAGGAGAACCCATCTGTTATGACTGCAGCTGTATGCACGATGAACATCAAATAAGAAAATGAATATTAACAGCTGCTCTCTCTGCATATATATATTGAATAGTATCTCCCCTTCCCCTACAAACTCACATTAATTTTGACTACTCCAGTAAAATGAAATACCCTGTAAACACATCACTATAACAGGAAAAGAGGTATATTAAATAACAATTATACCTGCCTAAAGTGCTTATTCACTAAAGTGCAATGTAAACCATAGTACAGTCAGCTTAAAGAGGCACAAGAAAAATACACTGTCTCAAGCCATGCCCTTACATTTGTAAAGTGCCCCAAACCACCACTTTTCCCTACACAAAATGGATGTCATAGTATCCAAA
This sequence comes from Protopterus annectens, assembly GCF_019279795.1. NCBI lineage: Eukaryota > Metazoa > Chordata > Ceratodontiformes > Protopteridae > Protopterus > Protopterus annectens. Next base: position 1,515,278,189 of record NC_056741.1, read on the forward strand.
CTAATGGAGTAGAGTAGAAATAAATTCTTATCCAACATTCACACCAGTTCCATTTTGGCTTGCTAGACAATTAGCAGCGGTGAAAAATAAAGGCATTTAAGTTATATGAATTGTTAGTGTCTCTGTATTAACATAGTTTTAATAAACAGACTCAACCCCTAACTGCATGACTTGTACATTTCATCCTGCAAGTCCCAGAAGTCATTGGAAGCAATTTGTGAAAACAATTGCACCTTGCACAAATTACAGAACTAAATGAAGCAGTGAAAATTTCAAAATACGATTATGCTCTATTCAAAATGTAATTATGCTCTAGGTATCTTTCAATAGAAAAAATTACTCTGGGAAGATGAGTTTAATACAACTGTATAGAGAGTAATAATTCTTAACTATTATGAAACAAACGCCAAAGCATGCATGACTGGCTGACCCTAGTGAGTATTGCAGGAAAGTGTTTGCAGAGCCTATATATGCTGAGTCTAAAACAGTCAACAACCAGATAAAGTTCCTCAGTCATCAGTGTATTTCCATATTTGCCATTTACCCTAGTTAGTGTAAGAATTGTCATCCTCAGCTCTCTTCTATTTCTGTGAACACTGTAACCTTTTCTTAGAGATGTACAGGCCACTTATCTCTGGTCATCTTTAGCAGTCTTATATGTACAAATTGGTCAGAAACTTCTGATAAAAAATGTTTATTCTTTAGCCTATTGGAAAACATGCAGTTTGACAGTGTATCTTAGGCAAAATCTGAACCCTTTCAATTTTAGCAGCCAATGCTTTGGGCTAAATTATCTGTGCTGCCTTATCAACACAAGTAAAAATTCACTGTCTGTCTAATTCACAAGGTCATTGTAGGAGAAGCCTTTCTTTGGTCCAGGATTGGCACAACACTGTCTCTTTTTTGTCTGCAGTTGTCTAAGAAGATGTACGTTTGCAGCTAATGCATCCTACAGAACACACCACTGCTTAACACTAAAGAAACCCAACTGGTTTGAACTACCTAATCACCTTACATTCACTCACCTTCAAATTGTCCACAAATCAGTACACAAACCACAAACATGCCTTTCTCTACAAAACATTCTTAAGCACTACTCTCCACCATGTTGCCTTTGCTCAGGTAATCAGAGCCTACTAATAACTAAGTCCCATAATACAGTTGGAGACTCACTATACTCATCCTATGTCACCAGACAGTGGAGCTCCCTGCCTATTCCACAAAAACAAGACAGCTATGCATATAACTTTAAGCACAACCTAAACACCACCTACTCTGTTCTTGTTCATACCCTAACTGACTCTCTCTCTCTCTCTCTCTCTGTCAGATCTCTAGACTATTACCAATCCCTAACAAGAACAGAGCTAGGAGGAGTTTAGGTGGTGTTTAGGTTGTGCCTAAAGTTAGATGCATAGCTGTCTTGTTTTCGTGGAATAGGCAGGGAGCTCCACTGTCTGGTGACATAGGACAAGTATAGTGAGTCTCCAACTGTATTATGGGACTTAGAAGTTATTAGTAGGCTCTGATTACCTTAACGAAGGCAACATGGTGGAGAGTAGTGCTTGAGAACGTTTTGTAGAGAAGGGCAATGTGTGTGGTTTGTGTATTATTTTGTGGGCCAGTCATGCATGCTTTGACTTTTGTTTCATAATAGTTGAGAATTATTACTCTCTATACAGTTGTATAAAACTCATCTTCCCAGAGTAATTTTTTCTATTAAAAGATATCTAGAGCATAATTACATTTTGAATAGAGCATAATTGTATTTTGAATTTTTCACTGCTACTTTTATTTCTGTAATTATATTTGTAGAAGGTGCAATTTTTTCACAGATTGCTCCCAATGACTTCTGGGACTTGCAGGGTGATATGCACACTCTGTCAGGGATTGAGTCTGTTTATTAAAAATACACCAAAAAAACACGGAATGCAGCACGTACTGTGTTGATAAATCCTTTAATGATTCTGGTACCTCGGCCTTCGCCTTCTCACGGAATGTTGTACATAAGAACCACAGTCATATTTAAACAATCACTCATTAAATACTTAATTAATCAATTAACTTTCAAAAATTCAAATGTTTAACGATACATATCCAACTTCATTGATTCCTAACTTTAAAACATTATGAAACTTACATAAGATTGTTCATGTCATCATACATTTCTCAAAATTATCGGGATTACCTATACTTCCAAATTCATACCATTGGGATAGAGAGTATTAAAATTAATAATAAACCTTGATTCCATTCTTAATAATCTCGTATGGAAGTTATTATTACTTAGTCTCTCCCCATAAGGTCTAGCCATAACACTAAAAATGAAATCTTCCGTTGAACCTCCATGCTTCTCATAAAAATAAATTTGGTGAATTCCTTGTGGCCTATTGTAAGTAGAGATGACAGTTTGAAGGATGTATTACCAAAAAAAGTTACGTTCTCCCATGGAAGATTTCAGAATTTAAAAGAGTTGCTAAGTAGTAAAAATAAAAGGAGGGAGATAACAAATGCAGGTGCTTATGCCTGTGGTAGATGTAAAGTTTGTGAAAAAAATCAGGAATTTAGATGGCAAGATGATCAATGGCATTATATACAATGCCATAGACCATTTTGACTCAATTCCTTTGGTATCATCTATGTGATTGGTTGTAATTGTCCATTACAGAAGTGGTATTTTGGACAAACCAAACGTAAGGTTAAACTGAGAATTATCAAACACCTTGGTGATATAAGAAATGTTAGGTTGGATAGTCCCGTGGCCAATCATTTTTATGAGAAGCATGGAGGTTTTATCAACACAGTCCGTGCTGCATTTCGTGTTTTTTTGGTGTATTTTTACCAACTATTCCATAGCTTCTTAGCTTGGATTGTTTTTGTGTTCTAATGTCTGTTTATTAAAACTATGATAGTACAGAGACACTAACAACTCATATAACTTAAGTGCCTTTATTTTTCAATGCTGCTAATTGTCTAGCAAGCCAAAATGGAACTGGTGTGAATGTTGGATAAGAATTTATTTCTACTCTACTCCATTAGTTTGGATACTATGGCATCCATTTTGTTTAGGGAAGAGTGGCAGTTTGGGGCACTTTACTAATGTAAGGGCATGGCTTGAGACATTGTTTATTTTTTCTTGTGCCTGTTTAAGATGACTGTACAATGGTTTACATTGTACTTTAATGAATAAGCACTTTAGGCAGGTATAATTGTTATTTAATATACCTCTTTTCCTGTTATAGTGATGTGTTTACAGGGTATTTTGTTTTACTGGAGTAGAAGTCAAAATTAATGTGAGTTTGTGGGGGAAGGGGGTACTGTTTGTTTCAAACCTCTAGTGGATCTTCAATATATATACATATACACATATATATATATATATATATATATATAAACAGTATCCCCTTCCCCCACAAACTCACATTCATTTTGACTTCTACTCCAGTTTAACAAAATACCCTGTAAACACATCACTATAACAGGAAAAGAGGTATATTAAATAACAATTATATCTGCCTAAAGTGCTTATTCACTAAAGTGCAATGTCAACCATTGTACAGTCAGCTTAAAACAGGCACAAGAAAAAAAAACACTGTCTCAAGCCATGCCCTTACATTAGTAAAGTGCCTCAAACTGCCACTTTTCCCTAAACAAAATGGATGTCATAGTATCCAAACTAATGGAGTAGAGTAGAAATAAATTCTTATCCAACATTCACACTAGTTCCATTTTGGCTTGCTAGAAAATCAGCAGCATTGAAAAATAAAGGCACTTAAGTTATATGAGTTGTTAGTGTCTCTGTACTGTCATAGTTTTAATAAACAGACTCAATCCCTGACAGAGTATGCATATCATCCTGCAAGTTCCAGAAGTCATTGGGAGCAATCTGTGAAAAAAATGCACCTTGTACAAATATAATTACAGAAATAAAAGTAGCAGTGAAAAATTCAAAATACATTTATGCTCTGTTCAAAATGTAATTATGCTCTAAATATCTTTTAGCAGAAAAAAATTACTCTGGGAAGATGAGTTTTATACAACTGTACAGAGAGTAATAATTCTCAACTATTATGAAACAAAAGTCAAAGCATGCATGACTGGCTCACAAAATAATACACAAACCACACACATTGCCGTTCTCTACAAAATGTTCTCAAGCACTACTCTCCACCATGTTGCCTTTGCTCAGGTAATCAGAGCCTACTAATAACTTCTAAGTCCCATAATACAATTGGAGACTCACTATACTCGTCCTATGTCACCAGACAGTTGAGCTCCCTGCCTATCGCACAAAAACAAGACAGCTATGCATCTAGCTTTAAGCACAACCTAAACAGCACCTAAACTCCTCCTAGCTCTTTTCTTGTTCATACCCTAACTGACTCTCTCTCTCTCTCTCTCTCTCTGTCAGATCTCTAGACTATTACCAATCCCTAACTTTCTAGCTCTCCTACATTATCCTGTAAATATAAATAAACCCTACCATATTCATAACTGTATACTGCTTTTCATCACTCATTTGTAAATGAAATGTGTATGTTGCTGTATATGTAAATGCAACCTGTTTATTACTGTACAACACTCCTACAGAAATCACATTTTATTAATCTCTGTCTTTATTATACTACTCTCTGCATGATTCTAAAACCCTATTTCTACTGTTAAGAGACTGATTATTTTTTTCTGTGCAAATTATTTGTAATTTTTTGTAACTCTAATGGAGATTTTCTCCCTGGGCCTCCTCTAAAAATGGGCCTGACTGCCCAGCTGGTCCATCCCGGTAAACAAAAATCAATAAATTAATATATTTTTCCTAAATGATTGAAATGTTGACAGCATATGAAGGAGGAATAAGTTCTAGATTAACAGGCTTGGGTGTAAGGGTATGATGAACATCTCTGACCACCATTATAGAGGGAGCCTCTGAATCAAGTATCCATGGGAATATGACAGTACAAGAACTACCAAACTCTTCAAGAGAACACTCCCTCATATAGTCCAAAAATCCATAGCCTGTTTATCCTGCCAGAATTCTCAGGGTCATCCATATTTTGTAACATGAGTGTTTTCTTCTGGTTGCTGTTCTTCCCCAGTTTCACTTTTAACTCAAACACTGCCACTTATCATTTAATAATCTCCTATGCATTAAATTTCCACATAGCTGCAATAGTATTTTTCATGGGTCTATATTACGTTGTCGAAAGGGCTATTCATCAAATGCCCTTTCATCGACATGTAAACACCCAACTACCAAAACTTCAAATGGCCACATAAGTGAATTTTTTCCCAGGGGAAAAAATTTGGTTGGCTAACAACAAAGAAAACAAACTGTCGCACCCTATGGGGTGGGAGGCCTCCCAAACTAAATATACCAAATCTGAGATCGCACTACAGTGGAGGAAAGGGCAAATTCCTGACAATGGCTAAGCAATTTTCTCCCTTTAGGAAAAAATTCACTTATGTAGCCGTTCGAAGTTTTGGTAGTTCAGTGTTTACATGTTGATGAAAGGGTGTTTGATGAACAGCTCTTTCAACAACGTAACTGGAACCCTTCTTCATATCTACCATAGCTTTGGCCCAAGTCAATTAATCAATGATACTTCACTTATTCAGCGCAGGATCAAGTCCACAGGCCAATTTCTTGTCTAGAAGCTTCTTCTTCAGCTTTGAGTAATGGCTAGATGAATGTTATCAGATTTAGGAGTTCTTATTTTATTTGTGGAAATATCTCAGACATTTGGTTTAAAGCTGTGGAAGACTGATAAATGAATGCTGCTCTGAAACAGGAAACATTTAATTTTTACACATTTTACTCACTGGTAGTTTGCCATGTCAAAATTAGCCACTACAGAGTGAGATTATGATTAGAATCACCTATCCTGAGTTGAAGACAAAAAAAAAAATGATGAATTGCCATGTTGGTTCGCAAACAGAAAACAGAAAGATATTGGAATACTGAGGTGAGGCAATCATTTTTACACATATCCTAATTTATTTTAACAGTTCTTTTTATCAGTTGGTAAATCAGGATATTTACTAAAGTGCACATCAGGAAGTGTTAGTCAGTTTTTCTTAACATGGTTTGGTAACTAAATTACCACTTGATTGTGCATAAATATTGCATAAAGCTAGTTCAGAAAACAACTCACTGTTGCATTAGGAGGTTTGTACAGTATCATTCAATGTTCTCCTTATTCCTTCCTTGCATCATCCATAACAACGTTTGGTAAAATGCTTTAGGATTACCATTATGAATAATTCAATACTGATTATTTTTGAATAATCTTATCATTACTGGGTCCTTCAAGATTTCTGAAGCTCATTGTAGTAGCTTATGACTTCCAGAAGGAAGATTAGCTTATTTTTCAAATTATTTGACCTTTTTTCACAAAATTTAAACACATCATGGCTGGCCTTTGCCTATCATGCTGATATGACATACTTCAGAAGGGAATGCGATCCAGGAATAGCCTGCAGGGGCGGGCACGTGTGCTCCTGCCCTAGTCCTGCACGGACTCAGCCCCTGTATGCAAATTACCCCATTTGTAGGAGAAATCCATGCAAATGAGATGAATTTGTGATCCATGAAGCTGGAAACCGGCCATGCAGGACTAGTGTAATCTGCAGAAATGTACTCGGTTAGTAGCCAAGTACATTTCTGCAAATTCCAAAACGGAGCCGTGACAGCTTCAAATAAAGGGTGCATATCAGTCAGGAAGCATGCCAATGGCCAAGTATAAGGCCATTGGCATTGAAAACAGCTTAAAAATAAAAAAATCAACTTTTATTTTTTTTTTAGCTGATCTTGGCTGTTTAAGAGTAGGGCAGTGGCACGCAAACGGATCGGGGGGAAATAAGAAAATAAACCTAAAATAAACATTCTAACTAAAATCACTATTCTGCCATTAAAGTCAATGGCAGGCAGAAGACAACATGGCCAGTGAGTAGTGATTGCTAAGGGGGAGGCTGTGTGAGACATGTAACTATGCATTAGCAGGCAATCCTATGCAAATGATGGGAATGATAGTGAATCCCAGTTTTCCCCAGCATGCTAGTCAGGTCCCAACAGTGTAAGAGCAGAAATAGCTTGGTGCAAGCCAAGGAGTTAGATGACATCATAGGGGTGTGTTGCTCCTAGCTAAGCACAGCTAAGCAAGGGTGTGTGTCTGAGTCTGCCTGGGACTCTTTACATTGCCTAAGCGGGTGTGCGTGCCGTGCACCGGGTTTTAAAGAAAAAAAAAAAGGTAAACCAGGAAATAGCAGCTCTGTGCACATTTGAGCACTGTGTTTGTGCGGCGCGCCCCTGGGCTTAAACAGGAAGGCAATGGGAAGGGAAGCCAGTAGTAGGAAGTTAATCAAGGAGAACTAGCACAGCTAGCAAATGAAATGTATCATTCTGGTTTTTCCCATACTGTACATCACCGGTGTATACAAGCAGGGAAGTTTTAACAGACAAAACAACAAAATGATACAGTCTGCAATAGCTATCATACAACAACTTGTGGAAGAGGCTGAGGGTGGTGAGGATGTGAATGCTGCTGACCAACCCACAGTAAGGAGACGGCGAAGAGTGTACAGTCCCAGGGTAACCTACCAGGGGCTACATGAGCTGGAGATAGTGGAGTGCTTTAGGGTGGACAGGGACCTCTTACAGCAAATTGTTGAGCTGTGCCGGCCACGCCTGACACACAGAACTAACAGAAGGGGACCCATCCCAGTGGATACCAAGGTATGTGTAGGCCTAAGAATACTAGCTACAGGTACCTTCCAAAGACCAACTGGGGATATGATGGGGATCTCACAGGCATCAGCATCCAGGGTACTCCACCAGTTCCTGGATGCCATGTTAGCACATCCCGGTGAGCATGTATATTTCCCCAACACCCGTGAGGCATTGGGCAGCAATATGCAACTGTTCCACCAAATAGCAGAATACCTTGAGGTAGTGGGTGCTATGTACTGCACGCACATATGCATCAAAGCACCACCTGGTGAGTGGGGTAGGGTCTACATCAACCGCAAGGGCTTCCCCTCCATCTACTGCCAGGTCTTGTGCGATGCCCAGGGCATAATAATGAATGTGTGTGCTGGCTGTCCTGGAAGCTATCACGATTCCCATGTCTGGCATCTGATGCAGCTGTACCAGAGATTTGCCAATGGGGACATCCCTGACGGTCACCTAGTGGGGGATGCTGGATACATACTGGAGCCGTGGCTGATGACACCCATCAGAAAAGCACACATACCCAAACAAGAACTCCATAATGAGGCACACGCACAGACCAGGATTATAATAGAGCATGTGTTTGGAATGCTCAAGTCATGGTCCCAGTGCCTGGACACATCCGGTGGAGCCTTGTAGTACTCACCAACTACATGTACCCAAATTGTCATCGTATGTGCCATGCTACACAATATGATCTTACAGAAACAGCTGCAGCAGGAACAGCATGGGGCAGGGCCACACAGCCCCCACCATTGCCAAGGCCTGCACAGGCACAGAATGACTCGGAGGAGGAACAACCTGAGCCTGCCCAGTAGGCAGAAGGAGGCGTGCCCAGTATGCCCTGGCCTTGGCAAAGAGACAACGCATAACACATACACTGACACAGAAGGGACCCAGGGAATAACACCTCTCTCTGACTCTCACATACAGTAAAAAGTATGCCAAACATGACACTACCTGTGCTCAACCATGTGTAGAGATTGTACTATGTGCATCTGACATAGGCAGCCCTGCAGCACCACCCTCAATACTGGGACACCCACAAGGTAAGTGACTCACACATGCCAGTCAGGGAGGTTCACATACCCAACAACAGTCACAGCCAGCAGGACAGGTGTAGACAAAAACAAACAAAGGCTGTGCTATGGCCTCTGAATGATGCCTATGGGTAACTTCCTCCTCAGGCCTATACAGACATACTACAGCAGGTCAGGCAGTGGGTTGTTAGTTCTGAAGGGTAGAAAGTCAGAAATTAATATGTAGGTCAATCAAAGCTAAGACCTGTAGTACACTGATATGCCTCTAGTTAGCATGATAGGTTAGAATAAAGAATGTAATGGAGTACCTGACATACCAGTACAGTCATAATAAATGTGTACAAGTGTCAGGTGTGCCCCCCCATCCTACGTAGAAATGTAATAAAAGTCAGGTGTGTCCCCCAATCCTGTGTAGAAATGTAGTAACAGTCAAGTGTGCCCCCCCCAATCCTGTGTAGAAATGTAGTAACAGTCAGGTGTGCCCCCCATCCTGTGTAGAAATGTAGTAACAGTCAGGTGTGCCCCCCCAATCCTGTGAAGAAATGTAGAAATAGTCAGGTGTGCCCACCCATTCTGTGTAGAAATGTAGAAACAGTCAGGAGTGCTCCACCTAACCCTCCTATTTATGTAGTAACAGTCTGGTGTGCCCCCCCCAATCCTATATAGAAATGTAGAAATAGTCAGGTGTACCCCCCCCATCCTGTGCAGAAATGTAGAAACAGGTGTGCTCCCCCCACCTTACATATATATGTAGTAATGGTCTGGTGTGCCCCCCACCACAATCCGATGTACACACTCCTTAACAGTCAGGTGTGCCCCCCCCCACAACCCTAAGTAGAAATGTAGGAACATGTAAGTGTAGGTATAATGCCAGTCGAGCACAGATGCACAGAGGTGGCCAAGGTAGCAGGATAGGTTGTAGCATCTGGACAATATGCAGGTATGTGTGTGTTAGGTTGGTGTGTGTTTTTCATATTGTGTGAGAGTGATTGGTATGTATGCATGTTGAGGTAAGACCTGGTGCCCATTGCCCACTACCGCTGATGACAGGGACAAGTCCTCACAACTGTAGTGCCAAACACAATACCCACCAGTATAACACAAGCTAGCAGTAAGCCATTGCAAATGTATGGTGGTAATATATGTCACCATCTGAAAGACTGACATGGCATGGCTGTTGGGCTAGATATACAAGCAGTACACAGGGGAAAGTACCCCAGACATGCAGTATATATTGTGTCACTGTGAAATGGGCACACCCTTGGAATAGTACAAACAGGTATGCATCAATTATCTGGTCTTGTAGTAGGGGATACTGGTGTTGTCTGCCCAAACACTCACAGATCACAAAGGAGGTAGGACTGATGTAGTGGGAAACAGCTGATGCACCTGCACATGCAAGCACAACTGGAATGACCAATGCATAGCTGTGTGTCAGATGCAAGTAGTGTTCATAGCACACATGCTCCCAGCTCATGCAAACACTTCCCACAGGTACCTCCCTGGTTGTACCCCTGCTGTGGGGAATGGGTACAATATGACCCCAGCTGTATATGGCAATAGTGAAAGAATGTAGCATGCAGTGCAGGTGTCCCACGCAGGTGTGTTGTCAGCTGTAGGTAGCACCCTGCCAGCATCCACACCACCGATCAAGACTGATAGAAGGTATTGGCATGAACACCTAGCATACCTACCCTGTCACCCCAGGGATGGTGGTCTGAAACTGTAGGACAGACAGAATGCAACGGCCTGCCCCATCTAGCCTGCATCACCAGCTAATGGCCCACAGGCCTCTGCCAAGGGCCTGTGTGTCACATGCACTGCCATTGCATATTATGTCCTGGACACCCAATTAACACAATACACTCCACATACGCCATATGCAAGGCCATGTGGACAAACCACAGTAACATGTCCACCATGTCCCACTGCATGAACTGTCGACCAACACCAACACACAGCCGTGATGGGGTGATAATCATAGGGAAAGTATCAGAGAATGCATACATAATGTAAGGAAGAGGAGATAATAACTGAGGGGGGGTGGGGGGGAGCATGGCCAGCATGGAATGTGCAAAGTCCGACACAAAGCTGTGTGGACACACTATCCCTGGCTGTAAACACATAAATGGAAGCCTACATACCTGCCTGTACATCACGAAAGGGATAATGTCCTGACTCATGGCCCCTACCTCTGGGTAACCTGTGCAAATGTGTACAGTTGTAAGGTATTGCCGTAGCAATCTAGGGCTGTACTGTCATGCTGATGGATGTACATTTATGGGATCCCCTGCCAGAACTGTATCAAGGTGCTGAACCAGATACACAGACCCAACAGCAAGTGTCTGCAGCACCCCCTCCAGGATGGCATAACCTACCATGAATATGTAGGCGTCGGCCCACAATACGCACACAGCTGCAGTCACCCTTGTCCCCCAAGACATCACTGTGAGCAGGAATGTCCACCTGATAGTACAGAAAACATCACAGTGAATAACAGTACACATGTTTGAATACCTCTGCTAACAGCAGTACCACATAGCTGAAGCAGCACAGACACAATCATATGCAGTACACACTATCCCCTGCACACTTTGTCCCCATATTGCCAAATGATCGACGGATACACTGCAGAAACAGTTTGCTACCTGTAGGTGTACAACACAAAGGTCTGCACTGGAGTACAAACTACCTGTAATCGATCCACACATGCAATACAGAAGGGCATAATGGACATGCTCACACACTTAGAGAAATGAAGGCAATGTCAGACAACATACTGAAAGGTCATACTGGGTATGCTCACACATTTACACACATGAAGCCCATGTCTGCAAACAACAGTGGACCAGACATATCTGGCAGTTGCAGATGTTAGTGCAGACACTCCTCAGTATGCACCACTCATACTTTGCACACACAGTGGATAGGAATACAGACATATATTCAAGGACAACACACTATAATAAGCCAAAAGTAGATGTACATAGATGTGTGGAAGAGAGTGACTGTGACAAGGAGCTATCCAAGCCTGTCCCACCCAGCACACAGCCAAATGGCTACAACCACATGAGGTTCAGATGTCACTCACTGCAGATACTAGCCAACGGTATTTGTCAGTACTACCGACTATGTGGTGCAATTACTAGCTGTGCAACATGACTGTACAAGGAAGTAGGCATATAGCAGCTGTATACATGTACCTGTGGAATATGGCCCTGCATGTGCCCACATGTGATGTGTCAACCCCTAGATGAATGGGTTATGGCCCATGCACACACACTGGCCTCCCCATATCCCAACCATGACAAGCCTGCTAAGGTCATTCACTGTGAAATACACCTTTAGGAAGGTTATAGCCCAGTAATCTCCATGGCGCATCCTATAACTGTGTACTGCTGTAGTGAGATAAAATAAGTAGTAGTTCTAATCCCAGACTTGGCAACTGTGTGTATGTGTGTCTGTCTCTGTCTGTGTAGAGAGCAATGCTTTTTAGGCTAGTCACACTCCCTACAATTCAAATGTCCTACTTTGGCAAGGCTGCTGATGTCAACCACCTTGATATATACATTTGGGAAGGTAGTAGCCCAGTAATCTCTGTGGCATGTCCTATAACTGCGTACTGCTGTAGTGTGAGAAGGAGTTCTAATCCCACACTAGGCAACTGTGCGTGTGTGTGTGTGTGTGTGTGTGTGTGTGTGTGTGTGTGTGTGTGTGTGTCTGTCTGTCTGTGTAGAGAGCAATGCTTTTCAGGCTAGTCACACTCCCTATACTTCAACTGCTCTACTTTGGCAAGGCTGCTGAAGTCATCCACCTTGAAATACACCTTTGAGAAGGTAGTAGCCCAGTAATCTCCGTGATGCATCCTATAACTGCGTACTGCTGTAGTGTGATAAAATAGTTAGGTAGGAGTTCTAATCCCAGACTTGGCAAGTGTGTGTGTGTGTGTGTGTGTGTGTGTGTGTGTGTGTGTGTGTGTGTCTGTCTGTCTGTCTGTCCCTGTCGGTGTAGAGAGTAATGCTTTTTAGGCTATTCACACTCACTACACTTCAAATGCCTTACTTTGGTGATCCTGCTGATGTCATTCACTGTGAAATACACCTTTGGGGAAGGAGTACTCCAGTTATCCCCATGGTGCGTCCTTTAACTGCATCATGTTGTAGTGTGATATAGAACTCTGGTATGGGTTCTATCTTCACACATGGCAGTCGTGGAGGTTTTGTGTGTGTTTCTATGTCTGTGTAGGGAGCAATGCAATTTAGACTAGTCACACTCACTACACTTCATATGCCCTACTTTGGCAATCCTGCTGATGTCATTCACTGTGAAATACACCTTTGGGAAAGGAGTACTCCAGTAATCTTCTTGGCGCATCCTATAACTGCATAGTGCTGTAGTGTAATACACTAGTTAGGTAGGAGTTCTAATCCCAGACATGACAGGTGTGTGTCTGTGTTTGTAATTTGTATCCTGTGTGGAGGTGGGTGTGAGTGTGTAACAACTGGAGTCATTGGGGAGCAGATTTTGCAAATTTCTTATATGGTGGCCCTAATATGTATCACAATGTCCACCTTACAGGGATAACAGATGTGAAATAGCCAAGAGGCTGGGGTGCATATCCATACCCCTATATTTGATGTCAAGGCCAGGCGAACAAAGTGAGCAACCCTAGTATTACCCAGAGAACACTCTCAACCCATGTCTCATACACACACACACACTTGCCTAGGCAACAGCCGCTATGTTGGTAGTACCCTGCATATTGCCCACTGATAGTAACCATGGTTTGATTGCAGTGGGCTACAGTGGGCATGACACCCCAACCATCAGTCCAATAGGCATGTACATGCTGACAGTGCACCTTCCCCATGTTCCCCACTGGACACCTGCAACACCTGTGGTGCCTTCAAATGTGACTCACAAATGACATACCATGCCTGACAACACACCATGTATGGACAGATGCCACTGACACCAAGGAATACCAGTATCATGCTATCAGTATAGGTGCTGGGTCAACCTGCCATCCATTAACATTTCCTGCCACATGAGGCCAGGACTGGCACATCTGATGATAACAATCTGTGTACACAACATGGGCCAAACACCACAGGTACAGTTCCACATGTCACTGTACATGCATGTGGGAGCTGTGCACATCCCAGACACCATCCATGTTATGGACTAAGGAACACATACATGGCAAGCAAAGCATGGCACTGGCCACACACATTAGTCACCCAGGTGACTGGATGGTGAATACAATACCAACCTGTGTGGTCAGATCCAGACACTACACCCCTGAGACGCAATGAAGACCATTGTCATGTGGTCTGATGCCAAGGTATACCCATCACCTAGCCTTGTATAGCCATCTGGCACAGTCGACCATGATGCACCCATGCAGCAATGCACCCATGCATGTCAGTACTGACACCCAGTGTCTGGGTGTGCATTGTATGATGTGTATGACCACATTCACACTCACTACAACCCTCATTGGCATACTGAAGCATGCTGTCTGATGTCAGACACCTCCACAAACCCTTTGCCCATATATTCTCTGTATGACCTCTGTGGTGCATGTGATACCTGCACAGTAATGTGTTGTGGCAATCTCACTAGTGATGATTTGTTTTCCTGGCCCTGCCAAGTGTGTCAATGTGTGTGCATCCCTGTGAGAGTGTGGCTGTGTTGACACTGGCACCTGTTCATGTGGACAGGCACGTGTACTCCACCTAACATATAGCTACCATATCCCTGTTGCCAATGTCACTCACCATCACATATACGTTTTGAGGGCTCTTCACCATGTAACCTATGTGGCGCATCCAATAACTGCATAGACATGTGAAAGCACTACATAGTCATCAGGGGTTTGATACCCTGTACTGGCAGGTGTGTGACACAAACATGCTTATGTTTTACTCTCTCACCCATCCCTGACTCTTCTTTACCTCTGTCTGCCTCTCTCACTCCCTCTCTGGTGGATGTGGAGACTTACACCTGCTGTGCTTAGGCAGCAGCATGTGTATTTTAAGTGTTGCTCATGATCAACTGATGGCCTCTGCATGAACTGCAGCCCTTCTCTAGCTGATTGAATGTGAAACAGCTGTGGTAACATTCCCATAGCCAATTGCATGGAAACACACTCCAATATCTAGGTACATCATGTTGGTGTTGGGCCTTTATATTCACTGTGAGCAGGTACTCAGTCTGTTGTTTGGCAAACAGCATCTCAGATGGATTGGGGATCTACCTCTAACAACATACACTGTGGAAACAGGGCAACACACAGGAGGGGGATGTGCCTGACCTGACTACAGACTGTAAGTGTTGCTATACTGCATTTGGAGTAATGTTGATTTAACAGGGTGTGTGTGGATATGGCTGTCCTACATGTTTTAATAGCTTCCATGTCAGTTCTATGTTTATGAGGAAACCCCCATCTGTAGGGTCTTCTGCAGACTGGGCAGGTGTGGTGCCTTTTGCTTCATTTGTTACCCACAGAGCACCTGTCTGTGAACTGCAGAAAGTAGTGTGAGGATTGCAGTCTGTAGATGGTGACAGCTGTGAGAGTTACTGACTGACTTCATATCCGTCAGAGGATGCATGTTGCCACAAACCCTGTTACAACAGTAAATATATGAGGGTATCACAGCAACATGTCAATATTGGCCCTGTGTATGTGCCTCCAGCCACAACTCTGTCAACCTTTGTATATATAAACAAAGGCTCACGACCGAAGAGATCACCAGGACCAGGAAACAGATGATTTAGTGTAACAATTTTTTACGAAACAGATGATTTAGTGTAACAATTCTTTTATTTTAACGTATAACATCCACAGTTAAAAACTGACTGAAAAAAGCAATACAGTCAAGCAGCCCTGCTCTCTCCCAGGCTTTATCAAGACAAGAATACAGGGATGTGCTTCCCATTATATACCTATGCCTTCCCAATAATTCAATTATGTTAATATAATTAATTGAATTGCTCTTATTACTTAAATTAAAAAGAAAGCATTTTCCGGTCCTCATAAACAAATTGATTTGTAACATACAATCTTTAAAAGTTTTTTAAAAAAACTTTTAATAAATAAATAAATATGGACATATAAATATTATTAAATTTTAAATAAATCTATTATTCATATAAAAAATATATATATAATTTAAATATTCCTAAATATGTAAGATACATATTGTATTAAATATTCAATATTAAAAACTGTATGTATATATAATAATCTAGAAAAATTGTAAAAAAGGCTGTTAAAAAAGTTGTTAAAAAATGCTAAAGTACTGTGCATAAAATAATATTCATACATTCTATATTATTTTATGCACAGTACTTTAGCATTGTTACACTAAATCATCTGTTTCCTGGTCGTGAGCCTTTGTTTATTGGTTGCACTCGTTTTGGGTTCTACAGATTTTGTAACCTTTGTATATATGTCAAACACTAAGAGGTGCATGTGTGCTGTACACCATCATTAGTGTCATATCTGATAACAAGCCAGTGAGATATCAAACTGCTACACATGTTATGTGTAGTAGGGGTTACAATTTATGACATAACCTGGACATTCTGTGGTTGTGTGTACAGTATTGAGGTCTGTGTACTCATGGTGATTGTTGACACTTTGTGTATTGTTAATATGTACTTTGGCTTGTGTACACACCATGGTAGATGTCATTATTCATGGTCCTGTTCTATCTGATGTTACATGCTGCTCCACTGTATCTTGACCTATCGGCTTACACGTTTGTAGGGCCATACACACACATGTCCCATACCACAGACAGGCTTCGGACAACACTGTGGAGTGGCCCAGTATATGTAGGGATAGTGTGTGAGTGGCACATATGAGGATGGTATTGCACAGATAGTCCATATACTGTAATATTATGCTAGCTTACCATATGTGGCTGTGTTCACATTGGTTGCGGTTATGCACTTTCACACAGGTGTATCATACTCTGTGCTGTGACATGCCTGTAGAGCCTGCTTTATATGCTGGTACATGTGCATTCCCCCATAGGAAGTGTAGGCCAGTGTTGAGCCAGTCTGCCTGTAGCCTGCACAGTGCATTGTTACATGCCTATCAGCTTAGTGTACTTACCCAGTGAGATGTCATGTCCAGATACTTGCCAGCTATACTGCTGCTAGGCCACCATAACAGTCATGTATGTCAGACAGAGCAGTGGGATGCTTTACAGATGTATGTCAATATCTAGTGGCTAGTATGTGGCTATGTCACCTCTGTACCAGCGGTTATCATGTGTCAGGACAGACAGGGGTGTGTGAATGCATAACCTATGGGGGCAAATGTGTACCAATAGTTAAATGTTATAGCCATCTACATGGCTAACATCCACAGTGTCAGGCTTGGTCCACATGTCTTGCACTAAGGGGTTCTGTGTATACATCTGGACTGTCCAGAGTGTATCAGACTGTCCACATATATTGGCTAATATCTCTGCTGTAGTCCACAGGAGCATTACATGCTAGCAGTGGTACTGTCCTATGATGTCCTTAGGATGTCTGCCAGTAGCCAATGGCATACATGATAAAAGCAGATGTGACCACCCACACACACCATGTCTGCACTGCCTTAAGGTATCTGGATGTATATTACCATACAATCCACCTTGGGTAAATGCAGGCCTACCGCCTCCTGCCATACAGACTGGTCTGTCTGTCAGTGTGCTTGTGATGGTGCCAGTTATGCCTTGTTATGTAACAGTTACATCCCATTGTGTCAACTGAGTTCTTTACTCCCCTAGGGATTGTATACAGATTGTAGACAGCGGCTGCTGAACTATACATCTGCATTACTTACTGTTGATTGTTTGGTATCCTGTGGCCCATTCTGTCTTTACTATTGTACTACTTGAAGGCCTCAGCCTGGACAGCAACATTTGTAAACCTTTCCAGACTATTGCATTAGTATAACTGTTTCATAGTTGCATTACTCTGTTTATATGGATGTCAGTGTCTAAACAGCTATGTGACATGGCATATACAACTTTAACAGCACACAAATAAAGCTTCCCCATTTATGCAAACCTGTGTGTGGTGTTATATCCTTTGACATCTCTGTGGGTATATGTTGCAGGCAATGATTGTTATTTGTATGGGTGGCTCATACAGTGTCCAGTTGTTAAGGTGGTAACTGTAGGCATAGTGGCTGTTCCATATTGTGTGCACCTTCTACATATGTGTCTTACTATACATATCTCTGCGTGTGTATGTGTAATTTTATATATATATATATATATATATATATATACATATATATATATATATATATATATATATATATGCATATCTGTATCTGCATATATGTGGCTGTGTATATGTATCCTAGGGATGTTGATAGCTTCCACATTGTACATTCCCTATGGGAGCCAGATTGTACTGCATGATATGTTACTGATACCAGCCTGGCATCATACAGGTGGGATGGAGTACTGTAAACATCTTGTGCCCATGTCATGTCAGGGCCTGCTTATGGGATCTGCAACAGTTGGTAGTGTATTGCAGGGCAGACATGTTTAGTGGTGGGGGGTATATCTACTCGTACAAGACGTATGTTGATTGGGGCCTCTCAACCCCATTAATGGCGCATGTGGACATATATGTTTTTGTTATGTTCCCATTGTTATCTACAGATGTATGTCCGTATATATATATATATATATATATATATATATATATATATATATATATATATATATATATATATATACATATAGATGTAGACATATATATCTATAGATGTATGGATTTGTATGCATATATGTTTATATATATATATATATATATATATATATATATATATATATATATATATATATATATATGGTCTATATTAGATAAACGAAATTTTATCTTACCGAACGCTGACATGATCGAAAATCCTGGAACTCGAAACTGCAATTGTGGGGGGCTGCACCCCCCACATCACCCGCTAAATATATATTCCAACTCCGAGATCGCACTACAGTGAGGAAAAGGCAAATATTCCCATCTTCACTGTACCACGAGCTCACAATTGTGGTTTTGAGTTCCGGGATTTTCTCTCATGTCAGCATTCGGTAAGATAAACTTTTGTTTATCTAATATAGACCATATATATATATATATATATATATATATATATATATATATATACATATATAGATATGTTTTATCTGTTTAGATATTAATATAAATGCACACACACACACACACACAGACACATCTACATGTTGGAATACATTCCCTGTACTGTTGAATGACTGGGCTGGATGATATGTTTGTACATCAGGGTTATGTATATCTGACATGGCTTACTGGTAAATCATTTCGCCTATGGTGTGCAGGGTCCTGGATTCAAGCTTGCAGTGGCTGTTTATTTAGTTGCTGGGCAGAACAAGGGCAGTTGGATACAAAGTGATTAAGGCACTTTTGAGCAGTTGTAAGCAGGTTTACGTGGGTTTGCGCGGAGGTAAGCACTGCTAACTTCTGGTTACAGTTCCTTATACTCAGCTTCTAAACTGCTTAACCTGTGTAGGCATTGCTTATGCCCATGCAAACAGGCATAAACCCGCTTACTACTGCGTAAAATGCTTACTCCCGCTTACCCAGTGCTAATTTCTTTAAAAGAAAAGAAAAAAGGGTTGATAGGAAAGTGGTAAAAAAAGGGCACAAAGAGGGAAAGACAGTAGGGAAAATAGCTAGGGATATGCAGGAAGGGTGTGGGGAAGGTCCATAGCTGCCCATTTCTTCTACAGCAACAGCTGTGCATATACACTGAATTTGGAGGTAGATTTTGATACTCACACCCCTGGGAGAGGGGTGAGGACAACAATAATAAGTTGTGATGCCAATTAGACCTGATAACATGTGTCCAGTGGACATGTATGCAAAATGGGCAGCTATGTATGGGGCGTAATTTTTTGGGGGGGAACAGATTGCCCTTTTTTTTCAGGTGAGAGTGGGATGTTGGGGAGGGATAGTAGGTATATTTGGGGAGGTAGGTTGGGTAGGGTAACAGACAAGGCAAACAAGATGCATACAGGGGCTGTACGTGATGCATGTGGGGGGTAAACACCTTGATGGGGAGGGGTCTTGGGAAATCAGAAGCTCATGAGCCCCCTAGTGGAAACAGTGTGACTGAGGTCCCCATCCATGGGCAGTCACCACTTCACCTTCACAGCCCCGAAGGTGGCTGTGCTGGGGGCTGAGTCGCGGGGCCAGCCTGACCCTCTAGTCATGACATGCAGTCCTCGAGCTAGCATAGCAGATCACCAAGCTGCTAGTTGAGCTCACTATGCACCACAACTCGGACCTGGCGACAGGTGACAGGGTCCTGTCCGCGCCCACTCCCAAGGGGGCGAGCCCCATCCCTTGAGGTAGTTCCACCTGAAGGTGGTGCAGGACCAACGGACATGGTGGTCCTGGGTTGGGCCCCAGAAATGCTGGTGCCCGGTGCCACGGCCAGCTGAGGTGGGACAGGTGGGTCCGCTGGGACTGGCCTTCCCAAATGTGCTATAGTGTTTAGAGTTTATCATCATATGAGTAATAGTCAACACATTCCAGGGTTAGGTATAACAGCATGCATAGATATTCCCATTAACCGAGACACCAGATATGGAACAGTTGTACAGCAAACAGAACACATGCATATATGGGACCACAGTGGTATTAAGAACAGCATGCAGGTACATTGATGGCACCATGCCACCAATGTTGGAATAATGCAATATAGCACATGCATGAGAACAATTAAAATATTTATCAAACAAAAGGGCATTATCAAAACATTGGAGTCATTACATACTGGTTGGGGTGGGTATGTTGTTTATTGTTGGAGATATGGGAGAAAGATGTAAATTACCAATTAGTATATTCCTGTAGTCTAATAAAAAGTGAATGAGCCAAAAGCAACCAAATGTACCAAGAAAAGTGAAGCAAATAGGCTCCAAGCACACAAATAAATTCAAAGCTCAAAGTGCAATAAATTATTTAATAAGCACTACTGAAAAACACTCCACCAGAAGATGACTTCTTAGTAACTTGAGGTTTTATTGACTATACTGGTATTTGTTTTTTTTGCAGGAAGATACAGATGTAGATACAGAAGATCTGTATCTTCCTGCAGAATTGTACAAAATACCCAAAAGAAGATCAAAACTCAAACTGAAAATGATTAATATACCAGTCAATAACACCTCCAGTTACTAAGAAGATCCAGTCTTGTGGTGGAGTGTTTTTAATAGTGCTTATTAAAGCATTTATTGCCCTTTGGAGCTTCGATTTATTTGTGCTTGGAGGAGCCTCTGCTTCATATTCCTGTAGTCCACATTACTTTCCTAGTCAGTGCTGTTATCTGTACCTTACAAGTCTTACTACACTACCCTATAGCCTTAGTTTGGACAGTGATATGCCTGTCATCATCATTATACATGAACTGGTTTTACCTGCAGTATACACCTCTTACCTGGTATACCTGTGGATGGAATGTATGTTAACACTAACCAACTGTTTCTACACATACTCCCAGATTCCGGGTTGATGCTGTGTACATGGCTATCCAACTCTTTCTGCGCAGACTCTGGCCATGTGTTGACCACATGCAGGTGTACCGGGACATATCTAGAATATTGCCCTCTTCAACCTTTAATGACTTGACACACACATATATATGCTTTCCTACACAGTTACATTATGTAGCACAGTGTGGGTGACAGTGATTAGTGATAACTTTATTATTCAGAGAAACTGCAGCATTCACATTTCCCTACAATACCAGAGTAAACAGTATCGTACAGGGTATACTGGTTTTTATTTCTCAGCACAGTGCTTGTATCCGAAGTACCTGTAGGAGCAATGTTTGTTAGCACTACTTGAATGTTGCCACACAAAGTTCCAGATTACACATTAGTATTATGCACATACATCTCACTCTGTGACTGTACATACTCTGGTCACAGTTTGACAACATGGGGGTGTAAATAGAAATACTTGGCTTATTACTCTCCTAACAGTTTTTGTAACTGCTACAGTGACAGGTTTGTTCACATAGATGTTGGGCAATCACTTGTATTCCCTGTTTGCTGGCTAAACATCTGGGATCATCCTACAGACTTACCAGGGGGACAGGTGGACATGCAGCAGATATGGGCCCATATACTGGACATTCTGGTCTCATCTGTACAGTTGTGGGGTATGATTCTGCATGCAGCCTACTTCCACTCCCAGGATTCAGACCATGGTTGTGTCTGCTACAACTTAAACACTGCCCATCAGAGTTGTGTGTGCTATATAGATATTTCTGTATATCTCCTATCTGCTTTCTGTCTTATAATTCTCTTGTGCTTTTGCATTCTGACCTTGTATTACAACACTCGTATACAGATTTCCTAGACAGTTATATTTTATAGGACAGTGTGGGCGACAGTGATGAGTAATACCTCATTATTCAGAGCAACTGCATCACTCACAATGCCATACAATACCAATGTAAACAGTACCAATACAGGCTATCATTCTTGTATTTCTGGGCACAGTGTTGGTATCTGACAGACCTGTGGGAGAAATGTTTGTTAGCACTACCTGATTGTTGCCACACACAGTACCACATTCCACATTACTATTATTCACATACATCTCACTCTGTTATTGTACACACTCTGGTCACTGCTTGACAAGATGGGGGTGTAAATGGGGCTTACGTGGCTTCTTAGTCTCATAAGGTTTTGGGGAGTTGCTAGTGTGCCAGCTTTGTTCTCATAGATGTGTGTCAATCAGTTGTATTTCCTGTTTGTTGCCTATACATCTGGGATCATCCCACAGATTTACCAGGGGGACAGGCAACAGATATGGGCCACGTTACTGGACATTCTGGACATATCTGTACAGTTGTGGGGTATGATTCTGTATGCAGACTGCTACCACTAGCAGGATTTGAACCATGGCTGTGTGTGCTAAAAAAACAACAGTTCACTTCTCGGTTGCATGTGCTATTCGGGTTTTGTTGTCTGCCTTTTCCCTGTTTTTTGTCTATGTGTTTCTCAGTTGTACTAAATGGCCTCTGAGGATTATACCAGTCATATACAGGCATTCCTATACATTCTATTTATGGTGAATGGTGTGGGTAACAGTGATTATTACAACAGTACTATTACGTGAATGCAAATCGATATTAGCATATGATACCAGAGTATACACATGTAGTCCAGCAGTTAGACCTTTATTGTCAGGCTATTACGCTTTTATTTACGTACATACTATATGAGTCTTTTACTGCCATATTCTCTGGTGTATGCAGTACTTGCCTTAAAGAATACAGGTTTTATACAGGCAATTCATTTACTAATACTTTTAGATTTATTTCCTATGACAGTACATGCAAGAGTATTACTGACCTGCCTCACGTTGCAACCTCTCAAGGCGACTGCCATAAGCCTCCTGGTTCGCAGCCAGCTCAATTGCAGCTGTGGAGGACATAAGAGGAGTATTTAGCCATACCTATCCATGATATACATGAGTTGGCAATTATTAAACAGGTAGTGGAATGATACTTACACACAGCTGGGACATCCCCTGCCATTGTAGCCTCTTGGATCTACTGGTCTAAGAGGTCCCCCTTATGCTGCTTCAGGTCAGCTAGTGATGCCTGAAGTCCTCACCAGTTCGGGGTATGCCAGTGGCACTGGTGAGGTCAGGGGCGAAATGGTCCCAGGCATCCACCTTATATTGGGAGCCCTGGTACTGGCCTGCAACAGTCTCTCTTCATGGTCTTTGACAAGGAGTCCTGCCATGACATTGGACTTCTGGATGTACCAGCGCTGTGCCCGAAAGTGCACACCCTCTCCTTCCTGACATAGTGCCTGCAAAGGATGCTACAACCAGTTTTGAGATGTATTCCCACCTCTTGGGTTTAAGTAGGGCCGATGTCTCACACTTTTTCGTGATTGGCCGGTTTTGAAAAGGCTAAGCTATGGGCAAACCTGCTTATCTAAGGTCGGCATTGTTTAAAGGGATATAACACTGGGCATATTGAGTTAGCTGGCCTACACATTGCTTACACCTCCTAAGTTGGCCTGTGCAGTGCATAGCCTTGCTTACATTTGACTTTGCATTATATTTCCTTTTTGGCATTGATTTATTATTCATGTATGCCTTGTATCCATGATTCATGTGTATGTACACTGTATGGGGTCCTTGTGTTTTATTGGGTACTTCAACACTCTATTACAATTACACCTGACTTCTGGGCTTACTGCTGTACTCCAGTTCACATATATATGTTATTTAGTGGGTTATGAAACATGTGCCTGTATACTGATTCCATTCACAGGTTCAGTTTGATTTTACTATAGGGAAGACTTGTTTGCTGATACCTCATTCTTCTGTAATGCTGTGATGGCTTGGTGGTTAACAACTGTGAATACAGTGTATAGGCTCCTGGGTTCATGACCTGTAAGACTGTTTATTTTGTTGATGGGCAGAACAAGGGCCGTTGGATACAGAGTGATTAAGGAACTTTTGAGCATTTGTAAGTGGGTTTGCGTGGGTTTGCGCGAGGGTAAGCAATGCTAACCTCTGGTTACATATGCTTACAGAGAGTTAGCTTCAAAATTGCTTAACCTGTGTGCGCATTGCTTACCCCTGTGCAAACGGGCTTAAACTCGCTTACTAGTGCTTTATTCATTATGATACTGACACCACACATTTGCATTTACTGCAGTACTCCAGTTCATACATATATATGTTATTTAGTGGGTTATGCAACAAAAATATTGGTCATAACATGCTTTGCCATGGAAAATGGAATGTGTTGCTGTGGGACTCGAACTGGGAATGCCTGCTCGTAAGGCGAATGCTCTGATTGCTACACTATTGCTATGCTGTTTCATTTGTATATATCTTCCTTGTTATCCTCTTCAGCCGTTTAAGCTTCATTAACCATAGCTAAGCGATGGGCACACCCGTGCACCTACGGTTAACTTTAATCGGATTTTTAAAAAGAATAAAGGGTCTGTTCATTTTATTTCTATATACTTGCTGTTGTACACAACTGGGACTGTTGGTGGGGATATGTGGACACCTATGAGCAGTCTCACTCATTTCTTAGCCCTTTCTGCTGTTCTTCTTTGCGGGGCATGTATATTCTGAGAGCTCTGCTCTTAGACATGCCCCCTGCACTCTTACACATTCCATGTAAGATTAGGAGTTCAGGCAGCGTGCCTCATTAATATTCATAGCACGCTGCCGTCCTGCTCCTAAACGTCCGCTTCCGTACAGGACTAAGCCAGTCTTGCATGGAAGATTAGTAAATCCGGGGGATTAGCTAAATTTCATTTTATATAAACAAAAAGGTCTGAAAGCTCCAGACCTATATTAGCATAAAATACAGAGAAGCACAAATGTCAACACAGCATGCTTAATGCAAAATACGTGTGACAATAAGTGTATTGGAGTCCACAGAATAAGATGCTGAAAAAGATGAAGAATTTCAGTTCTAATACTTTATTAAGAAAAAAACTAACTATACATCCAGCACATAAAACTCATGTTTCAGTTTTAATACTTTATCAAAAAGAACTAACTATAAATACTGCACATAAAAGTCATAGTAAACAACCATGAATGACTAATAAATTATTGCAAACCTTAGCTTCAGGCAGAACAGCTCAAAGAGGCTTTCAGACACAGGAGAGTATAAATGTTGCTATAACTGAACTTTTACTTTCTCTGTCGGAAAGATCACTGGTGTTGATTCATTACACAGCCCTCAGAAATACATAAATAACACTGGAAACAGGAATAGCAGTAATACAGTAACAGTAGTGCAAAATTCACAATACTGAACTCCACTGAGACTTTTCAGTACAGAATTGCACCTACCTGCAACATTTCATACTATTAACAACAGATAATGAGATGGGACTACAGGCTGTCATCTAAATCAGCCTTTACTTTACACTGTGCAGCACTGTACAGGAAATCAGACTGCATGACACAGACACAGGTCATCAGACCAGTTCTGATATGCAGTTAGTGAACAAATAAATAAACAAATTACACCACTAAACTTACATGAAATATAAAATCATTACAAGCAGAAAGGCCTCACATCTAATGAATAAAACTAACATGATGATGTCACAAAAAACACTTGTAAGAATAAAAAAAAATAAAAAAAATATCTAATTTGTTTCCTTTAAAATGGATTTGATAGCTGCTGTAAAATCATACAGTGCTTCTCTTGATTACTTCAGATTTAATCTCATGCTGTGGTCATGATTGTTTAATGGATACTCTTGGCAACTTTAATGCTACAAAATTGTTTCTTTATGAGTTACCACAGCTAAGGCATTGCCTGGATGAATCTTAATTTGTTAGTAGATGAACAATTATGGATAATATATAATGCAAAACTTACCTCATTCAGAGCTATACTTATTGTATTATATTGTCTCTCTTAAATTTTAATCTTCCATCACATAAGCACTTTCTCTAAAGTGTTTGCTTTTCAGTTTTTGCAGGTATCTGCTAGAGATTCATGTGTAATGTTTCTGCACAGCATACACCCTGTGCTTATTTGAACTCTGTCACCATGTTTACATTTTTCTTTTTATCACCACAGCCATACCCCAGCCTCCTAACCCCCTCCTCAAACAGCTCCTAAGTGTCAGGTCCTTTAGTATGGACCTCCCTTACAAGCTACAAACTTAGGGTTACAACTAATTCACACTATAACTGTAAGGCCTCCTTCATCTATACTAGGAAGCTTATTAGTAACTGGGAATTCTGAACTGAACTTATCCTTCTCAATCTACAGGACATTGCGAATATTTTCATGGACAAATTCTCTTCCAGCTTCATCCCACTCATCCTCCCAATTTTTCTACCCAATCCCCCCTCCCTCACATTTCCCCAAATCACTTTGGCCGTTGTTCTTTTGGTATCTTCCAAAATTAAAAAAAAATGTTGTTCCATGGGTCCAGATAACATCCCTGAATGGCTGCTGAGAAGTATTAAATCCCATCTAGCAAAACCTTTCCATCAACTTTTCAGCCTGAGTCTCTCCTTCGGTTACATCCCCAACAGTGGTTGTGGTACCTTTGCATAAAGGTGGTCCTTCTGCTGACCCTGGTAATTACAGACCTATTACTCTTACTGGTATTAATTAACAAGGCTGTGGAACATATTATAGCTAAACTAATAAGCGATGAGACAAGTGACCTTACATTCATGGATACATGCCAGTTTTGCTTTGTAATAGGTAGAGTGGGCCTGCACCGATTAGTTGAGTTCTTTGAAAGTGTTACTTTGGTAATGGATAAGAGGCATACACTTCATGCTATCTACCTGTATCTTACCGAGACCTATGGCAGTATCCTCTTTGTGGAATTAATGACAAACTCTCCCACCTCAACATTAGTTCATATATATACTTTGCTGGACAAGTAACTGGCTATCTGATAGAACCTAAACAGTTAAGGCTGGGGGACTCCCTGATTTTGTTGCACACTTTTCTGGCAAGAAAGATGATATCAAAGGTTTATGGCAAATTAATGACTGCAAACTGTTTGTGATTATGAAATCCAATTCTGATGGTTAAATGATCTAGCAAGGGCTGAGCTAAACATGTGGGCTATTCATGAGTTGACTTCAACATTAAGAAATGCACCACAGTTTCATTTTGCAAATGTAATGGCTGCGGTGGTGCAGCGGTTAGCATTGTCACCTCACAGCAAGAGCTTCTCTGGTTTGATCCTCGGCTGGGGTGCCTTCTGTGTGGAGTCTGCATGTCCTCCCTGTAGTCACGTGGGTTTCCTCTGGGTGCTCCGGTTTTCTCCCACATCCCAAAGACATGCTGTAGGTGGATTGGACACTCTAAATTGGCCCTAGGTGTGAGTGCATGTGTGTGCCTTCTGTGGAAGGTTGGCTGGCAACTCGACACCATAAAACTCAACTGCCAATCATGAGTGGACAGGTGATCTGCTGTAGTGACCCCTAACCGGGAAAAGAAGAAAGAAGCATCCCCATTGCTTATTATACAGATACAATTCCACTTAAAGGGTGAGTGTCAAGATTCTCTGATTGTTTTGATTAGGATAATAGGTCATGTAATCTTTTGTTTACATTCTGGCAGCTTTTAGTCTATGAGCTTAGGTTTCACTACTTTGGGGGAATGGGTAACTAACACTTCAGGAAATGCAAACAGTTTCCTCTGTGTGCTCCTTTTATTTGCAGCCCCGTGCTGACAGGAAAACTTTAGCAGTCTTTGAAATATAGTGAATTAATGCTAACATAAGCTACTTTTTTTTCCAGGCAGACACAGTAGTGGACTTTTTTAAATATTTTCTGCAACATAGTTTCTTGGTTGTTTAGATTTAATGATGATGAAAACAGCTGCAGTGTATGTTTTTTTTTTTGTATAGTCTGGAACAGTGCTGTTCATTTGCTAATGTAGCTGCTCATTGAGTTGCTTTTTACATCCATGTCTCTTTCAGTTTGTTGCAGTGATGGGTCCTACTGTTATATGGGAAAAGGGTACAACAATTATGGGAAATGTCCAAAGGTGAATAGTACAGGAAGCATTACTGCTGATGGAGGAGGAATAATCAGAATGGGTCAGAAAAAGGAACAGAAATTACAATGCTTTCAACTGGGATAATCTGTTGTAAATGTCACAGCAATAAGCAAAACAGTCTATAAGTAATGAACCAAAAACAGCCAGAAGAGCTGGTTCAAATGTAGACAGAATTACTTTTCCAGTGCAAAGTAAATATCCCAAAAAGTGTAACCTGTTTACTAGTCGGCCTTATATGCAAATTACTTCTTTGTAGAACAACTTGATTAGGGTCTGTAGTAGAAACTTAGGAAACAATCTCCTCAGAACCAGAGTCATGTGCTTGTGAAGAAGACATGGGAGAAGCCCTGTCCTTATTATCAGAATCCTCTGATAAAATATCCTAATGATTTCAAAGGCTGCAAGCTAAGTAATTTGTTTTCATTAACATACCCACTGTCTTTAGATGAAATATGTTTAACCTTTTATTTTTCTTAGGGACAACCCTAGGAGGAGATCAACTGAACTGATGACACTTCAAACCAGAAAACAGATCTCTTACCCTGGCCACCCTGGGAAAAACCTGCAGGAGAAACTTCCATCCCGAAAGTTGATGGTACTCCCATACCCAGTATGGACTCTGCAGCAGCCACAGAAGTTAAGGCTTACCCCAGGTCCATGGTGCCAAAAATAACTATACTAAAAGGTCCTGGTGAAACTATTCAGTGGTCTGAGTAATGAGCTATGGCCACTGCAGAGTCGCCCACCAGTGGCTGTGGAGCAGACTGAGTCCACAGTATAGGCAATGGCTCTTTATTTACTTATTTTTTGCAGTTCTGCTTTCAGTTCCTCATTCCTCCTCTCATGAACTATACAGTTTGAAATCATCTACCAAAAGATGAGAAGATTTTGTACTTTGGTGTTTGTTGGGAGCCAAATTATAGCCATTACCTAATCTGTTAAGTAAACAGCTTAATGGGTCAAGGGTAAGACAAAAGAGCAGCAATGAAAGAGAGTCACCTTGGAATATCCCCCTTTGAATTGTTATCCTTGGAATATTAATCTGTCCTTTATCATGGCTTAGCTACACAGTGGTTTGCCACTGTTTCATGGTAGCTGTAATGTAATCAGTGTAGGGTGTATGTTATACATTTTGAAGCGCTCTTTATCCATGAATGTGGAATACTGTCAAATGCTTTTTTGAAGTCTATTCATGTCATACTTAGATTCTTGCCCTTTTTACAGTTCTCCACTATGCCTTTATTTAAAATCAAATGATCGTTTGTTCCATTTCACTTTCTTTTATTGCCCTTTTGTTATATTGCCATAATTGAATTTTCTACTAAATGACTATAAACTCTGTCAGCATCAATTCCAGTATATAGTGTATTCATCGTTGGAAGGCAAGTTATTGGTCTATAGTTTTTAGGATGGCTTGTAAATTCACTCTTAAGTAGGAGTATTGTTTTTCCTGTTGTTAGCCAGGCTGGTGTCTGTTCAGATGCACATATGAATAATTCTTACTCATGGCTAAATCTTCATGCAAAGATGTTAATACTTTTAACCAAAAGCTACGTACTGCATCTAGGTGTGGTGTTTTCTAATTAGAGTCTTTTCTTAAGTTTGTTTCAATCTCTCTAGCTGTTACTTCATCCAATTTCTTTCTTTTACTTCTTCTATCCATTTAGCATCTTTGTTATGTTCCACAGGAACTTCATAAATATTTCTCTAAAATATCTATTTATTCTTTTTGGTGGTGTTTCAATACCTTTATACATGTTTCCCAATTCTCTATAAAACTTTTTGGGGTCATCAATAAAGTGCTTATTTTGTACTTTTCCTTTATATTTATCTGTGTATCTTCTAAGTTTTTCTGCCTGTCTTGAGATGTTTAGTTTATTATTTGTGATGCTGCACAATATATCCTTCGTGTTCATCATGTGCAGGAAAACCACTGCACCTTCTTCCAGCCCAGGACTTGTCTTGTTTACATGCATAAACAGAACAGGTCTGGCAATAGTTCTCCTAGCTATGGTACTAAGTATTTCAAACCTTCATCAGTCATAAAGAGGTGATCCTATACATACAGTTCTGCTTCAGTCCAATATGGCTTTTTTATCAAGTGTATATTTTGCTGCAGAAATTGTCAGTGTTAACTTGATTAAATTATGCTATAGTTAAGAAAAGGATTATTTATGGTTATTTCACTATGGTTGCAGGTATTAAGCTGTGAATTTAATATACATAAGGTATAAAATGATAGTGTGTACAATCATTAGTAGTTTGGTGCAGTTCATTTATTTATTTATTTTTAATTTTTAGATAAGCTGTAGTTTTACACTAGAAATCCTGCAATAACAAATGTAAAGTAATAGTTTAATCTTTATAACCCTATGGCCACTGCACACAAAAGGTAGTACAACTCAAGATGTAATAGCAATCACTTCCTTAGGAACACAAACAATATCCCTTATGTTCTGTTTCCTGTTAGGGTTCTTTAGAATCTGCAGCAATTGCTCCTGTATATAAGTTATAAATAATTTCCTTACTAATGTTGTACATTCAATATTATTCCAGTCATTCTCTAGTAAGTCCCTAGCCACTATCATTTTTCTTCCTTTGTTGCAAGAAATTATGACTTTCTCCATGTCATCAGCACTTAATTTTGGTAGTCTGCACAATCCAACTATTGCAATTTGTTCCACGGTTGCCCTTATTGTCACAGTCACAAAACCTGCAATATTAGTGTAATCAAAGAAGTAGCAATCAGGAACTTCATAATAGCTGCTTTGGTGGCAAAGAGGAATAAAGCCCTCCTATGGCCCAGGTGACTAGAGTTTGATTAGCAGCACACATCCCTGGGTGGGTGGTTCCATGGCAGTCATCTGTGACCATCCCTGGTGGAGGCTGGAGATGTCACACTAGGGTGTATAGGCTAAAGGGGGATAGGATATAAGGAGCTTAATAAAATTCAGCAAAGCCAAGAATAGAGATAAAATAACTACCAAAGCCAAAGACAATCACAAGGCATTTTTAGCTATGCCTAAATCTCAAAAGCACAATGCAGCAATGCACTGAACTGGCTGTGAACTATGTTACCTGCACTGAGGCTGAAGATGTAATCAACCTACTGGCCACAGCTACAGTCATTCTACTGCATAAAGGAGAACCTTCCACAAACCCAGGCAATTATAGACCTGCAAGTCTGACCAATCTCACATGTAAGGTCATGGAAAGACTTATCATGGAACTAATCAGTAAGGACATAGGTAACTTTCAAACACATGTCTCAGGTTGGATTCTTCAAGGTCAGGTCATGCTTACTCATCTTGGTAGACTTTTTTGGAAAGGTCACCTAAGTAATGGATGAAGGTAAAACAGTATATGCCACATACTTTGAAATGACCAAAGCTTTTGACACAATCCCCCACTCAAGCATAGTAGAAAAGCTTTATAAACTGGGAATAAACCTGTATGCTACTCCATGGATTGCCAACTGTCTTACAGATAGGATGGAGATAATCAAAACAGGGGCATTTTTTCCACAAAGAGACCAGTCACCAGGATTCACAGCTGGGACCTCTCCTGTTTGGCATCTACATTTCTGAAGTAAAAGCCAGTGCCAAAGAGATGTGGCTGACTAAGTTGGTAGATGACTACAAGGTAGGGGCAGTCAGTGAATCCTCAAATGATGTAGCCATCCTGCAGAAAGGTTTGTTCCAAATAAATAGCTGGTGGCAAAATCAAGATTGAAGCTAAATGCCAAAAATGTGTTAGCATATCCTGTGGAAAGGTATCTACCCTGGGGAGCTACCACATTGACAATACATCCCTCAGAGTTTATCCAGTTGTTCAGGATTTAAGAACATATGTGAACAGTGACCTAACTTTGGACCAACATGTGTCCATTGTCATAAGAAATCCTTCTGTATCGCACAGCTTATAAGCAGAGGGAGCATGTCTAGATCTAGGGATGCAATTGTCCCCTTTACTCAGCCCTCATTAGACCAATCATTGAGTATAATGCCCCTTTTGCATGTATCTGTCCAGACACAAGCAACAACTGGAACACCCACAGTGATACTTTACTAAAAGAATACAAGGCCTGAAGAATATGTTCTTCATTGACTGATTCAAAGCCTCGTCACTATAATCAGTATTCTACAAACTACTAAGAGGTGGCCTGCACACAATACTGATGGGTTTACTGCACACCAGCACGTCAAATGGCAACAGAAATAGTCTAGGAATCTAAACGTCATCTGCAATGTCAACAGAATAGTTTGGCAGGACTGGTTTATCTCACAGAGAATACTGCTGCTCTGGAGCAGACTGCTAATTCATGTAAAATAAAGCTCATCCCTCACCATATTCAAGTGCAACTTGGATCTATGGATGGGAAACAGAACATTTACCCCAGGCCTGATGTCTGCACTACTAATGTTCAGAGGCGACACCTAAATGCTTTATCCTATGCATGCATCCCCTCCAAGTATCTATGGTGTGATCCCATTGATTATTGATAAGGGGTAATATATAATTATTGACCATCTGATGAGTGAGGCCAATCTAACAGTAAATGGGATAGGTTAATTCATGCACAAAAATGGAAACTGACTAGACTTAAAATAGTCCACAAGTGCAGCTATCCTAATACTTAACCTGTGCCTATAAGGCTGAGCAGCTGTGGAGGTGGGGTGGTACTCCGCATGTCCCTATTGCATGCCTGCCCCTTGGACGTACCATAGGTGACCCAAAAGTAGAGGGGAAGTAATCAGGGCTAAGGCACAAAAATAGAAAGCTCCCAAGCAGATGTGAATGGATAGACCCTCAGGATGCCCTCAGCTTCTATGCTGGCCTCATCTCTATTGCAAATAACTTGGGAGTCAGAAGGTGGCTTGCAGACTCAGTAATGAATGTGGAACACTGGTTTTTTGTGACCCACTGTTCCTGTTGTGCAAACCACACTAAAATGCTAGACATTTTGTATCAACCTCAGAAAGTACTTGTGATTATCTGTAGTTGTGAATTTGTGAAAGAGCTTCACCAGAATCAGTGCTATAGAGCAGAGAGGTATAGAGGTGAGGTCTTCTTACCTTCATGAAAAATCTCCTGTTTTAAGATTTTTTTTTCTCAGCAATTTTTCAGTTCAGTGACTTGGAAACTACAAAACCCATGGATGATGTTACTTTAGTACTTGAAAAAGCATCTAACCTTCCCTTATTACAGTAGTTCTGGAATGATTTGGCTTGCCACCCTATAGCTGTCTTTCTGAATGTGGAAGTGTTTATGTAGCATTTGATTTCCACAAGGAGTACATATATTCTTTTTCTTAACAAACTTTGTCAAAACCTAGGGTCCCTGACATCCAAAAAACTACTAGTACTTTAAATATAAAGTAAAATGATATTCCACAGCATAATGTTCAATTGCTTTTTCTGGAAGGGAAGCCAGACCAGATGGAATCATACTACCAACTGAGCGGTGAGGCAATGTGTAAGACAATCATAGAAAATGGGACAGACAGATGTATTGCTTACACTAGTAGTGTACATCATTATAGTGGTAAGCGATGGAAGTCAGTTTGAACATCGGGTTGTCTCTATCAGTTCAGTTTGTGGTGATACTGAAACAGTGAACTACATGATGAAGTGAACTAGTTCACATATCTCCAGATCTTTGGGATGTGTAAGGAACTAGGAGACCCTGGCAAGGCTCACATGGACATGCAGACTCCATTGATCTTGCTGCTGTGGTGACAAGCACAATAAATAGCCAAATGTTAAATCCATTCAGCTGCCTCTGGGAAGACAACCACAATATTAAAAATAGTATGTTTGCAAGGAATGGCCTGCACACAATAAAATATCACTAGCAATGCTCTGAATGTTCCCCTAAAATGGTTCAAACTCATAACAAAATGGAATTATGTCACCTAAGTATTCACAGTGTTACTTATATGCAGGGTGCACAGGCTTCTGAGGTATGCCCACCTCTTGCAGTAACTGTGTGACATGCCTTGTGCCCAAACACCCCTGCCACTTAACATGCAGCTTGCAGTTCACATGAACAACATAGTCAACTCCTTAGGCCATACATGCCCCTTTGCACTGCACCAAGTCCACAGTTGTGTATATGAGCCAGCAGCTGTTAGTATGATGGATCTGATGGATTCTTCACTGTTTTCAGTGTGCATTGTCAAGGACACCTATGAATGTGGGTTCATCGTCACAGTACCAAACAAGATGCAGAACCTTCACTGACTGTCTTTTGCATGACAGCAGCTATAGTTTGATTAGTTTGATCTCTGTAGCAGTAGTTATACTACAGTTGAGAGGACCACATAGAAATAATTGCATGCCCTACAAAAAATTATACGTGTATATATATATATATATATATATATATATATATATATATATATATATATAAACCCGTTTTAAGCACAACCTGGATAACTGGATGAGGAACAAAAAATACACACCTGGGATTCCACCTGTGTCCCTGCTGGACACTGGCATAGGGTGTTGACTAGTTGGAACATGGGCTAAATTCTTGGCTAGGCTTGCAAGAGCCTCAGGGGCAATAGCCTAGTAACTTCTTATGATCCTGTGATCCCAACACTTAAGCTTCTCATTCAATTAAATTAAAATCAGAATAAATGCAGAAAACTATACAGTTAGCACCCTATTAAGTGAAATATGACCATTTCACCTCTGCTAGAACCTATTGTTTAATCCAGTCTCAGATCAAAACCTCTTTTTTAACACATAATCAGGGATGATGACAGCAAACTTAGAGTAATTTACATAAAACTGATTAAGTCTGGCTCCTCTTACCACATACTGTGCCAGGAGAATTAATGGAGTTTCCAAGTATTTTTTTATATTTCTAGTCAACCATTTAGTTAATGTGCTAAAGTTTAGGAACCCGTGTATTTTGTATTGCTATAAAAATCTGCAGAAAATGATAAAAATGTCAATAAGATTTTAAGCAGCCTACTTATGAGCCTGTAATGCATATAATATATATGAAGAATAATTATAATGAAATATGGAGAACTACAAATATCAGCTGCTTGGGATGAGAGCTGTACAAACAGAATCTGATGAGTG
Source organism: Protopterus annectens (assembly GCF_019279795.1). NCBI lineage: Eukaryota > Metazoa > Chordata > Ceratodontiformes > Protopteridae > Protopterus > Protopterus annectens. Next base: position 1,515,313,640 of record NC_056741.1, read on the forward strand.
TGTGTTTGTGTGTCTGTGTGTCAGAACATATGAAATATACACATATAAAAATTACACACACACACACACACACACACACACACACACACACACACACACACACACACACACACACACACACACACACATTACTTTTTGGAGCAAATCACTACATTTTATGATGAGGCTTTGAAACTCAGACATGGCAGCATTAGGTCTGTTAATGTCACAGTAGTTAGTTTCATGAAGGACTGCTATGACAATTTAGATAAATGTATATAGCTGGTATTCCAACCCAACACAAAATATAACTGGAAATTAAAACACACCTTCTCTGTGCTCCACCACCATAAACTTTACAATAAAAAATACATCTCAGTAAATTATACGCCAAATCCAAAAATATCACATCATGAATAGGATCAGAAATATTACTAAAAATATATGTCAGTAGTGAGGCATACATGGATAAAATACACCAAGTTACCTGGGTTCAATTAGCGTTTCAGGCATGTGAGACACTGGCAGGGAGGGGGAGAGGTGTGGTCCAGAGGGGAGTAGTCCTCAGATGCAACAGGCAAACCGATGGGAGGGATACACAACAGTGACATCCATTCCCTATAACTCCTTAAAAAAATCTACTACTATCATAGTAATACTCCTGTTTATATTCACCTATTTTCTGCAACATTCCCAGCACTGTAACAGGTACAAGCATGCAAAATCTGAAGGTAATGCTATGCAATGCTAGAAGTCTAAACCTCAAAATGCACTCTCTCGAGGCACTCTTAAAAATGGAGAACATCGATATCTGTGCAGTAACTGGTACAAGCATGCAAAATCTGAAGGTAATGCTATGCAATGCTAGAAGTCTAAACCTCAAAATGCACTCTCTCGAGGCACTCCTGAAAATTGAGAACATCGATATCTGTGCAGTAACTGAGACCTGGTTCAAGGCTGCAGAGAGCACCCCTGCAATACCAGGCTACAACTCTTACCACACTTTTCGGCCACCAAACCAGGATCAGAACACTAAAGGTGGAAGAGTGTCCATATTAACCAAGGATATTCACACCACCAGGTTAGTTGCCCAACACAATACGTCTGAAATTCTCCAGGTGCAACTAACACTAGGTAAGACTGCAATCCAAATTGTAGCATTCTACAGATCCCCCACCATGCCCTAAGATTCTCACTACACCTTTCTAAACATACTGGAAAATATTAATATACAACCAAACACCCTAATACTGGGTGATTTCAACTACCCTGCCATTAACTGAGAAAACTACTCGTGTACCAACACCTTTGCCCAACGGTTCTTGGAATTCATAAATTCCAATGCCCTGGATCAGCTAATCCATAGTCCCACCAGGGGCTCGAATATCCTAGACCTGGTCATTACCAACATGGGAAATTGATGGTCCACACCTATCGTCACCCCCTCGTTGGTCAGGTCAGACCATAAGCTAATCACCCTTAACATCCACATCCCACCCCCCACCCTCCAGTAAGAAAACCTCCATAAAAGAGTTCTCCAAAGCCAACTTCATTCCTCTCAAGTCAGAAGTTGCAAACTTCATGACACCCATGCAGATGGGAACTGAAAGTTTGACTGCTGAGTCCTACACTAAGGCACTGTACGAGCACATCCACTCATTCATGAATCATGTCATCCCAATAGAACTAAGATGCTCTCCTCCAAAAGAAGGAAGCCGATCTGGTGATTCCCTGTCATAAACAAACTTTACAACAAAAGGAAGAAACTGTTGCAGAAAAGAGGAAAGTCCCAGGATGCAAAAAACTCCCTTACCAGCCTCAGTAAGAAGCTGAGATCCCTCATAAAATTCTCCAAAGCTAGTTACGAAAATAAAATTGGCAAAGATTCCAAAGACAACCACAAGGCATTCTATAACTATGTCAAGAATCTAAATGGCAATGCTCAGATTTGCTCTGAGCTACAACAGAATGGCATTAAATATACTGATCCCAAGGATATTGCCAATATCCTGGCAGATCAATTCAGTGCCAACTTCACCCCCCTCTCACCCCCTAAATGGCCCACCTCAATACCGGAAGATTGCCAAATTCCGGTAATAATGGCCACACAGGTAAAAAACGCACTCTCCCAATCTAAGAATGCAGCATCCATGGGACCAGATGACATCCTGGGCTGTGTACTACATGAACTACAAAATGAACTGGCACCTCACCTAAGTGTCATGTTTAATCATACCCTCACCTCAGGCTTCGTGCCCACTGAGTGGCGCACAGCTACAGTTATCCCACTCCACAAGGGGGGATCCACTTTGGATCCCAGGAACTACTGCCCCATCAGTCTGATGAGCCTGATCTGCAAGGCCATGGAACGTATTATCATGGAACTTATAAACAAAGACATTGGCAACCTTAGAACACTGGACCCCACCCATTTTTGGTTCGTAAAGGGCCGATCTTGTCTCCTGAACCTGACTGACTTTTTTGAATCAGTCTCCAGAGCCATGGACGAGGGTAAGGCAATCCACACATCCTATCTGGACCTCACCAAGGCCTTTGACACCATCCCCCACTCTGGAATCATAGATAAACTTACTAAGCTGGGCATTAATCCCTACGTCACTCGATGGGTTGCCAACTGGCTTACTGAAAGAACCTACACTGTAAAAGTAGCTGACTCCAAATCTAGCTCCAGACAAGTGACAAGTGGAGTACCTCAGGGTTCAGTCCTGGGACCTCTCTTGTTTGGCATCACAGGCCAACACTAAGGGACTCTGGCTAACAAAGTTCCCAGATGACTGCAAACTGGGAGCCATTAGTGAATCCCCAAATGATATGGATACTCTACAAAAGGGACTTACAGAAACAGATGCTTAGTGCCAGAGCCATTGGCTTAAGCTAAACGCCAAGGAATGTAGTTATCCCCTTTGGGAAAAAACATGTACCCATGAATTACCATATAGGTGGCAGTACACTAAACACCAAAAGTGTGACAAGAGACTTAGGGACACAGATGGACAGTGGTCTCACCTTCAATAACCACATCACCACAGCAGTCAGGAAATCCTTCTATGTGGCACACCTCATCACTAAGGGCTTTTCATCCAGAAAAAAGGAGGTCATTGTCCCTTTGTACTCATCCCTCATTAGACCCATTATAGAATACAATGCCCTATTTGGTAAGTACCTCTCAAGACATCTGCAACAACTGGAAAGGCCGCAGAAATACCTCACTAAAAGAATCACAGGCCTAAAGCAGATGCCCTATGCTGACCACCTTAAAAAAACCCAGCTATACTCTGTCGCATATCATCTACTCCGAGGTGATCTCTGCTTAACATACAAGGCCATGTCAAACCCAGATCTGATGGACATGCTACACTTAAAGAAATCCCAATCCCTCAGAGCCACACACTCCAGGGAGATAAACCTTGTCATCACAATAAACAAAACATGCTGGAGGGATAGGTTCCTGACACAGAGACTCACCAGACTCTGGAAAAGACTGCCCATACATGTCAAGCAGAGCACCTCTTTGTCCCTCTTCAAAAGGAACCTTGATGATTGGATGGGAGAAAGGAAATTCACCCCGGGGATCATGTCAGTCGCCCTGCTAGACAGGGGTCCAGGGAAGTAAATAGTGTGGGAAGGAAATAGCCAGGGAATTGTTATGGCTAGCTTGTATAGGCCCTAGGGCCGACAGCCTAGTACCAAGCTATAAACCTTTCTCCCTGCCATACTGCTTTTCACAATATCCACTCCTACTCAGACACCTCCCCAACAGTACCTCTAAGTCTGTTATTTTACATTTCAACTTCTACCTTTCTCAAATAAACCCTCCCTACATCCTGTTCTAACTACATCCTCATCCTCTGTACTTTCTTATATTTCAGGATCATAGGAGGTTACTAGGCTAATGGCCCCAGGGCCCTTACAAGCACAGCTAAGTTCAACTAATGTTCTCATGGGTGTCTGGTTCAAGACAGACACTAAAATAAGCACCTATTGCCCCTTTCCAAGAGGGACACAGGTGGAATCCCCAGGATGAATTTCCAGTTACCTATCCAATCGTCCAAATTACTCTTAAATAGAGCCAATGAGGGCCTTTATTTAACATGAATAGGCAGCCTGTTCCAAAAGTGGAGCAACCTCTGTGAGACAAATCTGTCTGTCCAGCAAGTTCTGTTGATGTCACATACCAGGTTAAGATCCTTAGCGAGTGACCTGTCTGGCATTTGACTTGCAAATGTGCAGCATTTCCATTAAAGTTGGTTCAGAGATTGCTCTATATGCAAAGCACAGACTGCCTCTGAGCAGTCTGTATGACACAGAAAAAAGTGAAAATGATTTCAGTCTGTCCGCATAAGACAGATCTTGAAGACCCTGAATTTTCTTTGTCAGGAACCTCTGTAGTCTCTCCAATTGCTGCAGGTGTTTGGAAAGGAACATACCAAAGGAACCGTTGTCCTCTATTATTGGCCAGATGAGGGAAAGTACATGGGGGTTATAACCTCTTTTTCCTGGATGCAATGTCCTTATGAGATGAACAATATAAAATGCCCTTCTTACTACTGTGGAGATATTTGAAGTGAAGGTTGCTGTCAACCTGTCTGCCCAGATCTCTCACCATTGACTGTGTGCTTAGGGTATTGCTATTGATGTGGTAGTTTGCAGGAATAGCATCCTTGCCAAAGTAGAGGACAGGATAAGTGGACAAAAAATAAGAAAGAATGGTGACTGTATCACCTGTCAGTGAGTAACAATCATGAGAACTGACCAGTAGAGGACCAGCAGAGTGCTAAGGGAAAATTTGCAGGCAAAAGTGTGTCTATTACCACCAACTGTGCCCACTGCTGAGTGGTAGTGCACTATGTACAGACAACAGCAAACCTGTGCAAATGTCATGCTTATGTAGCAAATGAGTGCAAACTGATTTAAACAAATTAATCAATACAAAAGCTCAAAACTGAGCCCTGTTCCAGCAACCTTCAATCAGTTGAGTTCTGACTGCACACTCCTGCCACTAGGGTGCAGCAGAACCATCTCCAACAAAAGATGTCCTGGTTTAGTGATCAAGTTACACAAACCAAACTATATTCAGCAGGTCTGAATCTAGTCTGTGCTACAGCAAAGAACATGCACTAATTTCAACAACAACAACAACAAAAAACAGTTCAAATAAGCAGGTGTAATAAGCTTTCAACCAGCAACTCCCAGCTCAGAAAGGCCAAGGCTATCCTCTCCTCCCAGAAAAGTGTAGACCACAAACCTTCTTAATGTAAAAACTGGCCTAAAGTCCGAGCGCTTAAACCAGAACAAAGACACTTTTAGAATAAAAGGCGCACTAAGACTTCAACCAGCAATTCCCAACTTAGAAGGATGTAAGCTACCTCTCCAGCCACAAGAGTGTAGACTACAAACCTTCTGAATGTAAAAGAATGAGCCTGAAGCCCAAGTGCTTAAACCAAAATCAAGAGGCTTAGAAAAACAGTTATAATTTAATCAGGCTACTAACAAGCAGTAATAAATGCAGCAGAATAAATGTGATTGAACCCTTTTAAGAACAAGCAGCAAAAGCAAAATAAAGTAATAAAGTAGGAAGAAGCACAAATACAGTAAAAGCAGATGAATAAAGTTCAATCTTCTCTTTTTTGGGGGTGGGGGCAGAAGATAATTCAAGGTTAAGACACTAAGGGGGTGGGCCTTCTCAAATGATCTCTCTTTACTCCGTAGAATGAGCTGATGATAACCCAACAAGAATTGGATGGATGAGTGGCAAAAATAAAATGCAGCCAGAGATCAGCAATATTCAGGCAGAGTACAGCAAGCAGGCCAAATACCCCAACTAAATACAAATATTTCTAGATATTTCTATAAAAGACGAATGCTGTTTTTCAGCCCCTTCCACTAATTATCTGATGTTATTCACTGTTTGCAAATTAATTCTTTGCTAACTTTTCTAAGTGATCCTAGTCAAGACCTCTTAAAACTGCAGCAGAACAGAAAACTTAAAACAAAACAAATGTAATACAGGAATAAGATACAAAATAGAAGTGACCAAACCTAAAATGAAAAACTTCAATTGAAAATAAAATGCAGCCAGAGATCAGCAATATCCAAACAGAGTTCAGGAAGCAGGCCAAACAAACTCTCCAGCTAAATAGAGATATTTCTAGCTAAAAACATGTTTCTCATACAATTCCTCATACTAGTATCTCTTATCCTACTTATACATTTAATATCTTACCAACAAACATTACCCTTGCAGTTCCAACAAAACTATTACATTCTATCCAGCAAACAAAATAATTCTCAACCTCATCTCACAATACCCTAGCTATATCAGCACACATATATCTTACTGTTTAAGTACAGTTATCAATGCAACATCCATGTATTAACAAACTGAGTATTAAACACAAAATCAAGCAAAAATGCCAGTAACAGCATCATCTTGTCTTCATAACCATAAAGCATAGTGGTGACATCCACCCAAACCCAGGTGTAACTCAGCATATACAGGAACTAGACAGTATATCCCCAGCTCCTTAATCGCTAACACCTCAACCATAGTCCCACTTGGGTCTTCAAATATACCATACCAGCTTACAAAGTCTATATAACAAACTGTATGAAGTGTATACATGGACAGCACTACACACATCTCAGCTGCCATAGAAACCTGGCTCTGCCAGGAAAAAAAAAGAAATTTCCCCATCAGGCCATAATACTATCAGATTAGAAAGGGACAACAAAAAAGCTGGTGGTGTCACTATTTTGATAATAAACACACACTATAAAGCTCCCTTTTCCCCCACACCCTGCCAACTTTCAGTAACTCAGAAATCCTGGTGATTATATTAAAACTAAACAGTCATAAGACAATTGCAGTCATGGGTATAGACATACCCCAGAGAAATAATACTAAAATACTGGAAGATATTCTCTGCTGGGCCTCCTCAAAAATCCCTCATGGCACCATAATTACTGAGGGAAGTTAAAGAAACAATAATGCCAAACAGAGTGTGTGTTATTGTGTAAATAATTCTCACCCAGGGGTGTTCTGAGGCTCGATGCCACAGGTGGATGGCCTGTACACTCCTGGAAGGGTGTTATTTACACAGTAACACATACCCTAGAGGGTATTATTTTACTCAGAAAATGTGCTACCTGTTAAACTGCTTGATATTTACTTTTTAATACATATATATATATATATATATATATATATATATATATATGTGTGTGTGTGTGTGTATGTGTGTATGTATATATATATATATATATATATATATATATATATATATATAAAATCAGTCGCTAGTTGCATTAACAGTATCACTTCTCATACATCACACTTAGAGCACGGGCCGTTGAAGCAAACTCTTTAATTATACAAAACAAAGGTTAAGCACTTTCATCTACTCACAGTAGACTTCATCAGAACACTACTTCCATCACTAACCCAAGTTAAATAACAGTTTCCTCCCAATCACATCAAGCTACAAATTAATCTCATGCATATTCATGTTATTAATACAGATTCATAAGGTGGAATCTTAAAGAGACATCCCATGATCCTTAGTAGTGGTATCATGGATTCCCTTGATGAATTGCCATCCATGTTTTCACCAGTGAGAAGGGATGAGCTACATAAATTAAATTCGGAGGTTGCCATTCTGAAGGGGGAGCTAACTTGACTCCTTGACCTGATGAGTCAATCAGTTGGGTAAACAGAAGGAATGCATAGTCGGATGATGTCATCGCATTCTGTGGCAGGAGATAATGCCTTTGCTAGCATCCCTAATGCTCAAGGTAATGGCGGCATAACAGGCGAGTGTGTTAACGGACCTTCTTATGGGATTATTGCTGAGAGTGTTGGAGGTTCTATTAAGGGAACGGATGTTACAGTATCAGCTGGCAACAATTCGGAGGATGAATACAACATGTTGGGGGCCAAACCGAGATGTACTGTACCGAAAAAGACCTACTCTGTGGTAGCAGGTCAGCAAACTAAAGGTACTGTTTCTCAACCTGTTAGTAGTAAAACTATTGATTTTAATGGTGCTGGCAATGTAATTAAAGAGTACAAAGGGCTGGACGCATTTTTAAAAACCAGTTATGATTTCCAGGTGAATAAAACTGTATCAAAGGACATGGAGACCGATGGGGAAGCCAGAGTGGTTAGTAAGACATTGAAAGACTATATTTATGAGTTTGGTAAAAAAATGGGAAATATTAAAGCATTACAAATGGACAATATGTACCTTAAAATGTGCATTGAGCTCAACATTGTATCCATGGGTTTACGTTTTTTTAAACAACCCTTAGGAATTGAATTGACTGAAGCAAATATATTTGAGTGCAATCAAATGTTTTGCAGTTTTGGATTCAGGTTTATTGAATTTATTATTATTTGTAATGATCACAAATTATGTAGGATGTTTAAGGAAGTAGAAGAAATGAATGAAATAATTTTGAAAGATTTACTTTTCTCTCACTGGGAAACATTGTATAGCAAATTATTTGATGTTGTAGAGAAAAACAGTAACAAAATATTTGACAGGGAGTGTCATAAATTGAGAAGGAACATTGAGCAATATGAAAAATGTACAGCATATAGGTGGAATAAAGGGAAAGATACAGGTGGAGGAATAAATACAAAGGAACAGGGTCAAAAAGAAAATGGTGAGCACTACAAAGGGTATTATAATAATAGTAATAAAACCAACAGTCATTTTGTAGGAGGAAGAAAACAGAATTGGATGGGGAACACAGGGAGAATTACAGGAAACAGGACAACAGAAAATGGGAATATCAACTGTACAACAGGGGATGGAGAAATATGAGCCAAGAAGGACACCAGTGGAACAGGAGATAATTCAGCAAAATGGGGTAATATACAGTATGGGGGATTTTAGTATATTTAACTACACCCAGTATAAACTCAAGAAAGAGCACTTTTTTATTTGCTAGGGGTATGAAATATGTTCCTAATAGGAAATTTGATTTTGTAGATAATTTAGTAGAATTCAAATTATTTTTAAGAAAATTTAATTCAGAGCTTTATTTTCAGGATAAGAAGGAGGTAAATATTAAAAATGAATTAAAAAATAAAAGTTATTTTACGCCCCCTATGCACAATATGCTTGCTGCTTATGAAAAGGTAGTCATGGATGAATTATACAGGTATCAGGAAAAGAGCAACAAAACTAGGATGAAATTTAACATTAGTAAAAGGGAATATCAAATTTTAAATGAAATATGTAGTAATAATGATATACGAATAATGAAACCGGACAAAGGAGGGGGAATCGTTTTGTACAATACCATTGCATATATTAATAAAATATATGATATTTTAAACAATTCAGGGAAGTACGAAACTTCTTCGATTAATCAAATCAATATAGCCTATCGACGAATTGATTCATACTTAGAAGAATTTTTATTGGACAATAGAATAGATATTTACAAATTTTTACGAGTTGAATTTCCAGTTTTAGCTACTATTGTGGGAATTCCTAAAGTACACAAAAATTTGGATGATCCTCCCTTTTCGTTCCATTATATCAGGCAGTAAGGGCAAAACCTTTCCCTTTAGTTTAGTGATTGACAGATGGTTGAAACCTATATATGAAAAAGTTCCACACATAGTGAAGGATTCTTGGGAATTTCTTAGTCAATTAAACCCCACTTGTGGAACGAAAACTTAATATATGTAACCATTGATGTAGTGGACCTGTTCTCATGTATACCCAAGGATGAGGGCTTGGTTAGATTTAGTAATAGTATACAAAGATACACACAGCTTGATTGGGATAAAGTGAATTTATTAGGGGAATTCATGTGTTTAGTTTTGGACAACAACTACATATATTATGAAGGAGAGTACTTCAGGCAAACTCGGGGGGTTGCTATGGGTGCTGCATGTACCCCTATTTACACCAATTTAGTGATTTTGGACTGGGAGGAAGAATATATTTTTAAAAATGCATGGTACCAACATGTTAGATGTTACATCAGATTTTTAGACAATATATTTATATTATGGCCTGGTTCTGATGAAGAGATGGGACCTGTATGGAACACCCGAACAAGTCGAGTACATATCTTAAATTTACACACAGTTTTAGCAGTAAGGGTATATCTTACTTAGATACGTACATTTATTCAGCTTCAGGGGTTTTCAAGTCCAAAATTCATGGAAAACAGACGTTCAGCAACTCCTGTTTAGAGTTTTCTAGTAGTCACCCTAGTAGCCAGAAGAGGAGCATTCTTAAGGGACAATGTATCAGAGCTGCTCGTATGACATCAGACTACAGGGAGATGGTACATGAAATAGATAATACTGGCAAATATGTTTAGAGAGAGAGGATATCCCAATGCACTTATAGATGATATCACCAAGTATGTTAAGTGTGAGTGGGGGGAAAAATACAAACCCTTATTGGGGGCCGACACGGAAATAACTAAAGGGTCTAGTAACATTATGGCTACTGTGGAGACTAGTAAATTTAATAGAGCATGTATTTTGCAATTTAATCCTTTTGTCAAGGACATAAAAAATATTATAGAAAGAAATTGGAATATACTGAGGTGCGATGAGGGTGTTCACAAATTACTAGGGAAGAAACCCAATTTTGTATACAAGACGGGTTGTAACTTGAAAAGGAAATTTGAAACAACTTTTATCCCTAGAGGAAATGGAATGAAGGACAAGGGGGCTACCAGTAAATGTGGACATTGCAACCAGTGCCATACAGTGATTGAAGAAAAAACTCTTAAACTAGGTAACATTAACAGGACAGTGATTAAGTTTATGAAAGGCAATTGTCAGACACAATATGTGGTTTATTTAGCCTCATATACCAACTGTCCAAGTTTTTATGTAGGTAAGACCGATAGGCGTTTGAGAAATCGAATATAGGACCACCTGTATTGTATTAGGAAAAAAGACATGAACAATGCTCTATATAGGCATTTAGAAGTAAGTGTCACTTGCAACACATTTAAATTTGCAATTTTAGAACAAGTTAGGATTAGTCCTAGGGGAGGTAATGTGAAGGCAAAGTTGGGGGAAAAGTAAGTGAAATGGCAAATTTTACTCAATGCCACTTCTCCCCCTGGAATAAATGAATGTATACCCACAAAACCTCTGTTACAAGTATAAAATATTGAGTTTACATTGTTTTTATAATTGAGCTATATATATTTATTCTTTTAACATTTTGTATAGATTGTATTATTGCTATATTTTAGTGTTTTTAAACATTTTTAAACAGCTGTTTAGAGTTCTAAAGGAAATTTTGTATGAATCTTTTTACAACAGATTCTGACATAGAATGCCTCTAAGATTCCACCTTATGAATATGTATTAATAACCTGAATATGTATGAGATTAATGGGTTGCTTGATGTGATTGGGAGGAAACTGCTATTTAACTTGGGTTAGTGATGGAAATAGTGTTCTGATGAAGTCTACTGTGAGTAGATGAAAAGTACAGTTTTGTACCTACCATAAATGTAGATGTTCGAAGATCCACATTGCTGCAGTCATAACCTGTGGGTAGTCCGCTGTCCTCGGTCGGCCTGAATACCAAAGTGTTAGGCTGGCGTCGGTCATGGTCGCTTAGATCTGACGTCAGTACGCCGTAGTACTTAAGCGCATGACCGATGTCATATCCTCAGTCTTTCTTGCCCCAGATGTCAGAAGGCCCTAAAAAGAAAGGCCAAAGCCAAAAAACAGGAAAAATACCCAACCACCCATGTACAAACAATATTTACAACCCAAACCATACAACCACCCCAAAATACAGTGGGGAAGGAGGGAGGGAAAATTGGACTGCAGCAATGTGGATCTTCGAACATCTACATTTATGGTAGGTACAAAACTGTACTATGTTCTTCATCTCACATTGCTGCAGTCATAACCTGTGGGTAGAATCCCAAAGCAAAAGTAAAGGGAGGTTGGTAAAATCATAAAGCATTGGGGGCTGCTAGCATGCCCTGCAAAACTGCAGTGGCAAACCCAGCCCTAGATTTTGAATAAAGAGGGAGATGGTAATGCTTAGAAAAGGTGTGCACTGAACTCCAAGTAGCTGCCTCCAAAATATCTTTAGTAGCTACACCCCTCAGAAAGGCAGTAGAAGTGGCAGTAGCCCTAGTGGAATGAGGTCTGATTCCAGCCGGAATCTCCTTACCATGATGAGAATAACAAAAAGCAATACAATGGCCAATCCACTTAGAAATAGTTTGTTTAGAAACAGGTTTCCCTTGAGAACCCAAAGCAAAAGAAACAAACAACTGTTGAGACTGTCTGAACCCTTTAGTTCTGCTCAAATAATAACGCAACTGCCTGCGGATATCCAAAGAGTGCAAAATCTTTTCCCCTTTATTTTGGGGATCAGCATAAAAAGTAGGCAAATGAATAGACTGGTTCAAGGCCACATTTGAGACCACTTTAGGCATAAAAGTAGGGTTAGTACGCAAAGAGACCCTATCCTTATGAAAAATTAGGAAGGGTTCAACTGCCATTAGAGCCTGTAATTCAGATACCCTTCTAGCAGACGTAATGGCCAACAAAAAAGCTGTCTTCCAAGACAAAAACTTCAACTCAGCTGTAGCTGCAGGCTCAAAAGGAGATAATGTGAGTTTCTCCAACACAAAATTTAGATCCCAGGAAGGAGTAGGAGCTCTACGTGGGGGTCTTATGTTCTTTGCCCCTCTAAGAAATTGCTTAAACAAAGGATGAGAGAACAATGGTGGGTCACAGTCATAGTGGGCAGAAATAGCTGCAGCATGAACTTTTATAGAGGAAAAAGACAAACCTTTGTCTAGTAATTCTGTAAGATACTGAAGTGAAACACTCAAATTAGGTACTGAAACAACAAAGTCCTTTGCTGTACACCAAAGAAAAAATCTCCTCCATTTATCAGCATAAACCTTCCTTGTACTAGGCCGTCTGGCCTCCAAAATAACATTCAAAACTTGTTGAGGAAGCTGTGACCCTCCAGGGTCTAGAACAGAATATGCCAGGCTGTCAGATGCAGGGACTGTATCCTGACATTGAGGAAATGATTGCCTGCCTGGGACAAAAGGTGTGGACTTGCTGGCAAAGGTCAAGGAGGCTCCCGTACTAAACTCCTCAGCAGAGGGTACCAGTGCTGACGTGGCCAATCTGGAGCTATAAGAATCATGGAGGGCTTGTCCTGTCTGACCTTCAGGAGCACCTTGGGAAGGAGAGGCAGAGGAGGAAAGGCATAGACGTGAAGGTTGTTCCAACTGAATGATAGAGCATCCACTTTCCAAGCTTTTGGATGAAACATCTTTGTGCAAAACTTTGGCAGCTGGAAATTTAGTGGAGAAGCGAACAGATCTATGTCTGGAGTCCCCCAAAACACTGTCAACTGTTGAAATACACGAGGATCCAGTTTCCACTCGTGGGGATCCACCATCTGTCTGCTCAAAACATCTGCTAAGGAGTTCTGTGCTCCTGGCAGAAACCTTGCTTGAAGAGTGAGGTGCAAACTGAGAGCCGTATCCCACAAAATCATAGCTTGCCTGCAAAGTGGGTACGAATGGGTTCCCCCTTGCTTGTTGATGTACCACATGACAGTTGTGTTGTCTGTTTGAATCAACACTTGTCCTGGGTGTAGTAGATCCTTGAAGGCCATCAATGCAAATTGGACTGCTAACATCTCCTTCATGTTGATATGCAAATGCTGAAGTCTGGCAGGCCACGTGTCTTGAACCCATTTTCCATTGAGGTGTGCTCCCCAAGCCTTGTCCGAAGCATCTGTCGTTAAGATCTGACTCGCCTCTGGTCGGGTCACAGAGAGTCCCTTGTTTAGGTGACATTCCTGAGCCCACCACAAAAATTCCTTTTGTATGCAAGGTATTATCTGAATGACAGTGTCCAAATCGTGGCAGTGTTAGTCCATACACTCTTGAGATACCATTGTAACTTCCTCATATGCAGTTTGGCATTGGGAAGCACCAGAATACAAGATGCCATGAACCCCAAGGCTTGAAGAACTGTCCTTGCAGTCAGCCTGGACAGGTGAGACAATTGTTGGAAGTAAAGGGAAAGATTTCTTTGCTTGTCCGGGGTCAAAACACCATCTGAGAGGCTGTATTCAGTCTCACACCCAGAAAGCACATGTCCTGAGAGGGTACTAGACTGGACTTTATTTCGTTCACAGAATACCCTAGGCACCTTAACACTGCCATAACATACTGAAGATGGTGAAGTAGCTTGTCTTTGTCTTGAGCAAGAATCAGGCAATCGTCCAAGTAAGGATAAATCTGTATTCCTCTTAACCTGAAGAAGGCTATCACTGGAGCCAGAACCTTTGTGAATACCCTGGGCACAGTAGATAAGCCAAAGGGCAATGCAGAGAACTGATAATGTAAAGTCCCAGCCCGAAAACGCAGGAATCTCCTGCAGCTTGGCCTGATAGGAATATGAAGATAAGCCTCCTTGAGATCCAGAGTTACCATCCAGTGATCTTTGCCTAGCATAGGTAGAAGTTGTTGCAAAGTCAACATTTTGAATTTTGGAATGTCCAGGTATGTGTTGAGAATAGACAAATCCAGAATCGGTCTCCAAGTGTCCCCCTTTTTTGGTACAAGAAACAGGCGAGAATAAAATCCTAGGCCCACCTCTGATGGCGGTACCTGCTGGATAGCTCCCATTTGAAGAAGTAAAGAAATCTGTTTGTGAGCCTCTGCCTTTTGCTGAGGAGGAACGTCTGGCATGCCTTTGAAAGGGGGCAATGTGTGGAAATAAAATTTGTAGCCTCGGTTTATAATGTCCAACACCCATTTGTCCTGGGTGACTAAAAGCCAATTTTGCCTGAAAAGTGCTAACTTTCCCCCCAGAGGAGCTGCCAGACAAGAAGGATCGGGCAGCTGAAGATGCAGGTCATTGGGTCTGCTTATGAAAGGACTGGCCCCTGCCCTCACCAGCAGACTGTGCAGGGGAACTCCACGTCCTAGGCCTAAAAGAACCCTGTGCATGAGCTCTGCCCCTACCACGTCTAGATCTGCCCCTAGACTGTAAATCAGAAGAAGGGTAAGCCCATCCCTTAGTAGGCCAATTTCTGCTAAACTTAGGGGGCTGCACTTGTAAGAAATCTTTAACAGTCTGCATAGACTTAGCTTTGTCCTCCATTTTCTTCAAGACTGACTCCACAGGAGAACCAAACAAAACTTCAGACTGAAGGGAGCATCCAGAATTGAGCTTTAACATGCTCTGACAAGTTCTGATCCTTAAGCCAAGCATGCCTACGAATAACTGATCCAGTGGCAGCCACCCTAGAAGAGGCCTGCAAAGCATCAAAACCACACTGCAAGGAATGCTTACCCACCTGATCAGAGGCATGAACCAAATCCTGTAATTCTTTACACTCTATGCCCTCTGCTAAAGCATCCACCTTAGATTTCAATTGACTAAGAAGAAAATTCTGGTATTTCAGCATATGAAACTGGCAATTTAAAGCCCTCATTGCAAGCGTGGAAGAGGTATACACTTTTTTACCCCACCTGTCCAGAGCTCTAGAGTCCTTATCCATAGGAACTGGGTTCTTTACAACAGAAGCCCTGACACCTTTAGGTCCCTGGCTAATAGTTTCAGGGTCCGCCCTGGGGCTCTTATACAAATATTTATGAGCCTCAGGCACCCTGTAATACCTGTCTGGCTTAACTGGGGCAGGAGGCAAAGAGTCTGGATTAAGTTAAGCCTCAGAGAAAACATCCTGTACAACATCTAAGACCGGAGGTATAGCCAAAGGCCTATGTTGAGGTAAAAACAAGAATTCCCTAAGCCTCTTTCGGGAATCTGAGAAATCCTGACCTTCCCATTTAAAATGCTCCCTCACAGAATGCAGGGTTTCTGAAAAAGAAAAATCCTGTGGAGGGGAAGCAGAAGGACTAGAATCCTCTGCGTCAGAATCAGAATAAGGGGGAAAATCCTGAATGTCTTCAGCCGAAGACTCTGAATAATCTGAAGAATGCTCCAATCCTTCCACCTCTGGCTCCACCCTAGGCCTCTTATCTGGAGGGGGCATAGAACCTCTAATTAAGGTAATTAAATCTTCTGCCATTTTAAGCATGTGTTTTTTAGGTACAGAACCTGCAGAACTAGGACTGACACCAGAGGAAGATAAACCAGGCCTGGCCTTAGAAGGCACCTTAGAAACAGAGGGAGAAGGCCTAACCACCTTATGCAAAGAAGGGAGCACAGCCACCTGAGAAGCCCCCTCAGCCTGACCTGACTCCTGAGAGGCCACATCTTGCAAAACTAAAGGCTCCTCCTGAGACTCAACAGAAACCTCGGCCGGATCCACAGACTCCACCGTGGTCTCTAAAGAACCGGCGTCCGGAACGGACGACTCATCCTGCCTGGATTTCAAAGATTTCTCTTTGCGCTTCTTAGCGGTAGCGGGCGTCGGAGGATCCGACGGCATATTATAATTACACCGCTTACCGAAGACAAGTCTAGCACAATCTAACCTACGCTTAATAGTGCGCTTATTAAATTTAGCACAAAAGCGACACCCGACTACGTCGTGCTCAGGCCCCAAACAAGGAATACAAAGAGAGTGGTAATCCCTATGAGGTATCTGTTTCCCACAAGAAATACAATTATTCACTTTTTCTGACATCCGGAATTAACTGAGGCAAGAAAAGACAAAAATATTCCCCAACGGGGTACTTAGCCCAACTTGGTCTTCGGTCTGAAACTCAGAATACGAAAATTTCAGGATGCTGAACGGCACTTGCAAACGCTGCTTCTGCTTCGGACCATGCGGCAAGAAAGACTGGGGATATGACGTCGGTCATGCGCTTAAGTACTACGGCGTACTGACGTCAGATCTAAGCGACCATGACCGACGCCAGCCTAACACTTTGGTATTCGGGCCGACCGAGGACAGCGGACTACCCACAGGTTATGACTGCAGCAATGTGAGATGAACAACATGCGCTTAACCTTTTTGTATAATTAAAGAGTTTGCTTCAATGGCCCGTGCTCTAAATGTGATGTATGGGAAGTGATACTGTTAATGCAACTAGCGATTGATTTTGTTATCTTGTTGGACTGAGTTGACTTTCGCTGATTGCTGTTGTGTTGCTTAAATATATATACATATATATATATATATATATATATATATACATATATATATATATATATATGTGTGTGTGTGTGTGTGTGTGTGTGTATATATACATATTAATATTTTTAATGTAAAATAGTTCCTCCACCTAATGCTACAAACTTGCTGTAGTGTATGAAGGTGGTGTTGGAGGAAGTATTTTGTATCTAAAATATGAGTTTGGTAAGTAATGTCCACACACACACACACACACACACACACACACACACACACACACACACACACACACACACACACACACACTCAGAAGCCAGGTACCTTTAAAAACATACATGTTTAAACTGAATTAATAATGGCAGCCATTAAAAGTCAACTGTCCAGACTTTCACAGAATGTCCAGGTTTTTTTTTAATTCATTTTTTCAGTCTGTTCCTCATAAAGTTCATGGTTTGCTGGAAATTCATTGAAAGGTTAAAGTCATTAAATAATTAATTAATTTAAAATCTCTCTTCATGTTTGCCAGGGGCGGCTCGTCCTAGAAAACAAAAATAAATAAAAGTAAAGAAACACATTACCGCAATTCCCGGAAGTACTCCACTGCACGCACACTGTAGATACATCGGAACACTCTCAGACTGCTTTCTCAGCAGTCTAGATAGGGGGAAAGGCATCTCAGCCCCGAGATGCCCAGCAGTCTGTGTGGTGGTGACATCACAGAATGGAGGCACTCTGGACTGCAGCAGGCTGGAGCAATCAAGGTGCATTTAGCAGCTAATGAGATGCACCGGACCAATCATAAGCAGCTAATGTACACCGGCACAATTACAGGGGGGATTTGCTCAATGGATCTGCTCATCAGCGATGAAGGTGGATATCTAACATACACTGTGATTACAGGGTTGCTCAATGGATGTGTTTGCTCGTCAGCAGAGATGAAGGTGAGTGGTGTGTGTGTAATGCCCCAGTTGCTATATACTGGTGGCTAGAGAGAACTCCTGGTGGTGTGGTAGAGAATACTTCAGGCTTGAACCCTGTACCTTGTATGCAGGTGGCAAGGGCCTGAATTCCCTACCCACCACCACTTGTAAAGAATTTGCAGATTTTTGCCTCATATTTGATCTGTTCTGTTCCTCGTAATATCTGTGGTTTCTAAATATTTAAATACTTAGATATTTGATGGTGCAGTGGTAGCATTGTTATCTCCCAGCTACAGGTTCTCAGGTTTGATTCTTGGCTGGGGTGCCATTTGTGTGGGTTTGCTTTTGTGTCTTCCCATGTTACAAAGACATGTGTCTGCATTATTTCTTCTTGGGCCTCTGCTGAAAATTGTTTTTTGTTCCAAGTCAGACTGTCCTGGTTAACAAATGTTAAATAAAATTGACAGGCATTTGAATTTCAGACTTCAGGTTTCTGAATGTTTAATTCCTTAAATACTTGATGGTGCAGTGGTAACATTGTTGCCTCACAGCTACAGGTTCTCTGGTTTGATACTTGGCTTAGGTGCCTTCTGTGTGGAGTCTGCATCTTCTTCTTGTGTTTGTGTGGGCTTGTTCCGGTGCCTTGCCATTTTACAAAGACATGTGTCTGCAGTATTTCTTCCTGGGCCTCTGCTGAAAATTGTTTTCGTTCCATCAAACTTTCCTGGTTAACAAATGTTAAACAAATAAAATTGACAGGCATTTGAATTTCAGACTTCATATTCTTCAGAAAACACATAGTAACACAAAATCTTTTATTCTAGCAATTTTCTAAGTTTATAAGATGAATATTTGAAATTTGTCCCTATTTTTGGGACCGTATTCCCCCATTATTGGCTTTGTCCAGGTTTTTTGTGCTAAGGTTGACAGCTATGGCAAGAACTGAATTCACTGAATATGTTTGAGGGCTGTATTCCCTCATTGCTGGGTTTGTCCAGATATTTTGTGCTAAGAGGTTGACAGCTATGGTGAGAACTGAATTCACTAAATGATAGCCATTTAGGTTTCAGTCTTCCTCTCTTTCACAAAGCAGCTGATTTGGCATAATGGTATGTTGCTCTGACTGTTTTGCACTGGGACCTGGGCAGTAAAATGTATGGTGGTAACACAACATTTTATTCTAGCAACTTTCCAAGATTATACAAGCAATGTTTAATGTGTCCCTGTTTTTTGGGCTTTTGACCCCCAATAAATTTTGGCTTTTTCCAGATTTCTTGTGCTGCGAAGTTGAGATGCAGTTGAGTATTGAGTAGATTTTACAAGGAGCTGAGAACTGCAGGGGAAGAGAAGTTTAGTGCTGCTTATGCTGAGTTTGCTTGCATTGTTAACAGCACAACAGGTTATGTACTTGCTTTTGATGCAGAAGGCTGTGGGGTTCTACTCACACAATGAGTGGATGCTGCCATACTAAGAATGTCCTCTTTGGCGAAGATACTAACTCTGAACCTGTTATCAATTTGCCATCCATTTCCTATTGCAATATTACTAGCTTATCATTTTTTTTTAATGTAATATAGGCAATTTATTCCTCAGGGGCAACAGACGCTTTAGTTTTCGATGAAACTATGAAATATAAAGTTGTTAGCTAGCAGCAACCTCTTCATTAGTTACAGATCTCTTTGATGTGGAATTAGTTAGATGACTTACTTCTGCAGAGCTTGTGCATATTTACTGATACTGGTGGATTGTATAAGTTTGAGTAGACTTTTTTATGATGGACATGTTCTCATTTGGGCAGTTTTGTCATTACTGGTGCATGCATTTTGTTTCATTGTTTACTGGAAAAATGTTCAAAACAAATTTAAAACACACTCTAACAACTATACTGTATTATACAAGGAATATAATTTAATACAGTCCTGGAAGGTGTATCACACAACGCATGTATGTTGTGTGCAAGGGGCCTATCATTTGAAAACAGCCCAAAGTTAATCTTTATACTACCCAAATGTATTTTCTTTGAATGTGGATTTCACTGCTGTTTCAATGAATGTGAGTTTCAAGGGCAGAGTTTTAATGCTAAGTCTGTTTTCATTGTGAGATTGCATTGCTTTATTTATCAGATGGTTTAGTGTTTGTGCTGTAAAATACAAAATAAAACTTTCAAGTGAAATCCAAATCATCATAGAAGTAAGGCAGTATGCACATTGCAGTGTTTATGGTAAATGGGACGAAATAGCCAAGTAATGGGACATTGGAATGGCTGCAGGGGGTGGCTCTATTCAACCATGATTTTGTGAAGGGGGAAGGATGGCAAGCTCAGACAGCCCCAGCTCAGCTGAACTATACCTCTCAACTGTCCAGATTTTCACAGAATGAATAGATTTTTGCTTCTTCTTCTTGGTTTGTTCCTCATAAAAATTGTGGTTTTCTGGCAAATCATTTAGGAATTATGTCACTAAATAATGACAGACATTGAGTTTCATACTTCATAACCTTCAGAAAAATGCATGCTAAAGCAAGACCTGTTCTATCAACTAAGTTTATACAAGAGCAATTTTTAGTACTGTTTGTATATTCCCCAATATATTTGGCCTTGTCCAGATTTCCTGTGTTAACAGGTTGAGAGGTACGTGCAAAATGCTTTATAGAATTGGGTATATCCAAACCTCTCAACTGTCCCTGATTTTGGCTCAAAATGTTGCTCTCCCTCTAATCCCTCTGCAAAATGTCAATTTTGGAAGAAAACATGATAATCAGAGTTACAGATTACTTTTATTTCAGAAATGCATTTGCTTATTTTGTCAGCTGCTCAAGCTAACAGTGCTAATATTAAAAAGTGTCCCTTCTTTGACAGATTCCCAGCTGTATTGTGTGGCTATTTTATATTTTTGCATCACATTTTTGGTCCATTTTTCATAAAATTGTGGTTTTCTGGCAAATTAGTGGCAAATCATTAAAGACTGAAGTAAGAAAATAATGACAGACATTTCAGTTTCAGATTTCATACCCTTCAGAAAATTCATACTAATGCAAGACCTACTATTCTATTAGAAAGTTTATAAGAACAATATTTAAATATCGTCCTTAATTTTGGGCCTGACTATGTCCAGATTTCTTGCTCTGTGGTTGAGAGGTATGACAAACGTGTCAGGGACTTTGCAGTCAGCCAGAGACATTTCAAGTTGTGACATACTTGTTGCATCCCACTCCCCCATGTAGTGACCTGGATGTATCCAAGCAAGGCAAGGAGCAGTTATGCAGTGTAAGTGTGCAGAGTATCCCCCCTCCCCCCATCCACGGTTGACACAAGTACTACATTGGCTTTTCATCTGTATTGCTTGATTTTGCAGAATGTTCTGGTTTTCTGTCATATTTTTATACTTTTGATTATGCTTCTTATTCAGAAAGTGCCTGTTGCTCTATGTTTAAGTAGCAATGATTTCATGACCATAAGGTAAGCTTGTCTGGGATTGTAAGATGCAAGTAAGCTTACTGTTAAAGAACTACCAACATTGAAAGCCTTTTTGCTGTTGCCATGCAGAGAATACTTGCATAACTATATAAGGTATAAGCCTTGGGTATTGAAATGCATATGACAGTATTTGTAATAAAGGACAGGATTACAGTATTTTAAGAAGCTCATTACCTTTGTTGGAGCCTTGCAGTCATCTTTGCAGGCTTTACCCATAAACTAAAGGGAATGCCAATCTATCATGTGTGGTCCATAACCCGTGCACTAATCCTTTAAGCAATGTATCTTGAGCTTGTTTCTTGTTTGCTGTTCATTTTTTACTTTGATCATGTTTTCCCAATGAAACAAGTAGATACTTGTCAGGCAGCAGGTCTTTTTTGGATAAGAAACATTTTTACAAGTGGGGGTATCATTGCTACTTTCAGCATGTTACTTGGTACTTTTTAGAAAGCTGAATATAAATTATAATTAGAACTGCAACGCAAAGAGAAGTGGTTTGAGATGAGTGCTGCTTGTTTTTCTTGTACTTGATTTTGACTGGCATTCCAGTAATGCATTTAAAAAGTATTTTTGTTTCATCCCTCACAACCTTTTTGTTTCCATCTAGATATTAAGTAAGCTGTCATGCAGCCAATGCAGTGAAATTTTTTTTTCTTCTACACTTCATTTTGTCTTGATTGTACTCTCATAATGACGGTTTGGCACCCAGGGCAGTATATTTAATTAAAGTTCCAGTTTTTCTGGTTTTGAGCATAGCTCCTCCCCTTTCTAGTTGGCCACACCCCTTCCCATTGGCCCCACCAGTTCAGCTGTCTCCTGCAGCCCCCCTTCGATTTGAAGTCACCAGCCGCCACTGATGCTTGGGCCTTTCCCCAATTATTTTTGGCTAGATTTCTTGAGCTAAGTTGTTAAGAGGTATGCATACCTCTTAATTTTTAACACTTTAATGAAATGCCTACTGCAGCCATTGCTCAGTCTCTCTCACTTCTGCTTTCATGCATGCAAGCATGCATACGGTCATACATGCAAACATAAACATGAACACATGCACCTTTTCTATTTTCTATTATATTCTTGTTTTAATTTTACACTCACTAAACAGCAAAGTCACTATTTAGCGATTTTAAATAATGGTTGTCATTGGCATTTTAACTGCCCGAGCTCCACTGCATTTTTATATGTTGCAATGAAATGGTGGACTTGTTTTCCAGGCGGTATTACCTGTACATTTACACCCTGCTGGAGAACATTCATTCTCATTTCACAATGGCAATGTACAGGTCGCCTGTTCTCCATTCACAATGGCAATGTACAGGTCGCCCATTCTCTAATATAGACTGGCAAACCATGTAATCTTAAAATCCAACCAATAATATACATCTGTACAAGTTCATGCAAATTATAACCACACCAACTAGATAACTAAGCCACATCCAGACAATCATACCTCAGCTGGATGCAGACATGCTCCCCAAATAAAATATCATCCCATGGAACTCTGTCAGACAGCCTAAATGATCATTTCCAATCTACAAGGTAAGGTACCAAAGCAACAGCCACAAAACATGTAGCACTTTTTTATGACTTTTATTAACACACTGCATATCCTTAATTTGCGAGTCTCTAAAGACTCTCCCCATATATGGTGCTGCCTCTGAATTCAACAAAATATTCCTAGGTGTTCTAAACGTACAAGCCCCCTTCAGAATTATTTATTTATTTTTATTTATTAAATATTTGTTAACCGGTAAAGTCCGACTTGGAACGAGCCAATTTTCAGCGCAAGCCCGGGGAGAAACGCTTCAGACGCATGTATATACAATGCATTAATTGTATTGTATACAAGTACAATAGAATAAACAGAGTCAATCCAGGCCTGCCCTATGGCAATTCTTAAACACTAAACAACACATGAAACAAAGACATAAAGCATGGAAGGTCAGAAAAAAATTCCCTCTCTACTAGGATGAGACAACTAAGAAACCTAACAAAACAGCTCATCACTAAAGATAAGAAAACCTATTACTCAACCAATTAAAACATACACACTAGTAATACAAAACTGTTCTAGATCTCAATCAACCAACTGTTAAATATAGGACAAGCTACACAGCTAACTCCAAACACACAGAAACAAAAGGAAATCATAGCCAACAGATTCAGTACCTACTTTATACAGAAAGTACAGTCATTAACCAACAAGATAACTAATCTAGCTCTTGAGGGCCCTACTCAGTCAAATAACATGTTTAAATGTTTTCTCCTTCCAACTGGTTTCCACAGATGCCATAAAATACCTGAAAAAAAAAGTATCCTATAACTGTCCTTGCTTATCTACTTAGCAAATATATTAAAATTGTGTCTAAGGCTACTGCATAACCAGTTTCAGTTTTGATAATTCAATTCATATCTGAAAATAAAGTCCCATTACTATTGAAAAATCATTCATTATTCCATTGCACAATAGTGGAATCAATACAGATCTTTCAAACTATAGACCAATTGCCATTTTGTCTCCCCTATCAAAAATATTACAAAAATACATAGATAAGCAGCTTATCAGCTCTCTAATAGATAACCAGCTACTTTCTTCAACCCAATATGGCTTGTTTCTTCATCACATCACAATTATTGCTAGGCTGAATTTTGTTAATGCCTTTGACACCGAATGAAACTCTGGAAACCTAGTCACCAACATCTTCCTAGACTTAAAAAAAAAAGATTTTGATACTGTCTCCTACCAGAAACTCTTACATAAACTTTCATTCTTAAGACTTACTAACTTTTCACTGAAATGGTTCCATAAATACCTCTCAAACAGAGCACAGGCAGTGAAATGGAAAAATGATTTCTCTACCTTCCTGCAAGTAACTACTGTTGTCCCACAGGGATATATAATAGGCACCATACTTTTCAACGTATTCATCAGTTACCTATACACTGCTACAAAAAAGTCAAACACTTCCTGGTGAATACTGACTTACAACAGCAAATTTAATAGCATGAGCAAATCTAGTTCAAAATATGGCATACTGTCTTGCCTAACTTTTCTTAGCCTAGGCAGCCAGATGGAAAAATCCCCTTCATGAGATGGATGCTACAGGATAGATAAACTGGCATAACTAACAGTTTATCATTGCATTGGGTGTTAAATCTTTTGGGAAGGTGGCCTCCCTAAGAAACTACGTCTTTGATGAAACACACCTAAGAGTTGACCCACTAGTCAAGGATCTGGGCAGATATACAGATATTAATCTGGCCTTTGACCAGCGTGTGTCCAAGGTAGTAAGGACATTTTTCTAAGTTGCTCAAGTTATAAGTAAGGTATGGCATCTAGGTCCAGGGAAGTCTCTGTACCAGTATACTTGACCCTCATCAGAGTCGTCATTGAGTAAACTGTCCCATTTGGTACGCACCTCACCAGACAGATGGACCAGCTGGAATGTCTACAAAGATTCTTTACAAAAAGAATACAGTGCATAAATGCAGTGTCCTATGTGGCTCACCTCAAAACCCTAACTCTGTACCAAGTCTCCTACAGAGTACTGTGAGGCGATCTATATTTGGAATACACAGAACTCCCACACATCCTACTCTGTTGAACCTTTTCCACATCAGCAAAACAAACAGGATTAGAACTAGTGACAAACAAGAAATGTTGGAAAGACAGATATGTATCTCAGAGGATTCCAATTCCCATTCTCTAGAATAGGCACCCATCCATGCAAAACATTCCTAACCCAGTTTAACTCTAACTTGGACCACTGGAAGGGAAATCCAAAATTCACCTCTGGTTTGGTGCTTATGTCTCTAAGGGATAGAAGCACTCAGTAAATCAAGTCAGAACCAGCAATCACTCCTTATATAAACATCTAAAACACATAACTTGTGGAAGACAGTGGGGTTGCATGACTAGATTCATAAAGGCCCTAGTGGTCTTTAGCCTAGTATATACCTATGAAACTATGAATTTATCCAGTTACTGTCTTGCCTCATTATAATTTATTTACTGTACACTTAAAAGAGAGTGCCATTTCTTGTGTGTCAGTTCCACTGTAGTGCAATTGCAAATGATAATAATTACTTAAGTCTGATTGACAATCGGGTACTCCACTTTACTTTAAAAGTTAAAGAAGTTTAATAAAGGTCAAAAATGACCAAAAAGTTAAAATACCTGATACTAAGACTGGCTCTACCAAACATGAAATGTTTACATCTAGCAATCCATTACTTTAGCATCAGCTGTTAAATGTCGTACATCACCGTAGCAACATCTGTCTACAGACTTTATTAACTACGGGTCCATCGTTGCCCTCTCCCTTATCAAAAATGCATTAAGCAGAGCAGCAATTGTAAACTAGTGTCAACAGTGTTACTACACTTATCTGAAGCTTTTGCACTGTATCACACCAACATGTACTCAACAAACTCTTTTCCACAGGTCTCTCTCAACCTTACCTTACATTGTTCCTCAGTTATTTATCTGGAAGGCAACACTCTGCTTTTTCAGTTACCACAGGTGTCCTTCAGGGCTCTACACTAGGCCCCCCTTCCCTTCAATACTTCTATAAACAGGCTTTGCACTGCTATAGACCAAGCAAATATAGCCAATTTGATTGTAATATGTACAGCCCCCACAATATCGAAACTTCAAGAAATCACTACATGTTTTTCCTCTTGAACTCTGGCTGAAAAATTAAAACCTGCACCTCAATCCCAAAAAATACAACTGATGTGCTTTACCACAAAACACTACCTCAATAAAAAAAAAGTCTTTCTTGGTTACAGATGCAAATAATACTAAAACTGAGGTAGGACCACATAGTCATGTATTACAATGGTCAATAATTTACTATCTTAAATTTGATATACATATTCTTCAAACAATTAAAAAGACCAACCAGAAGGTAAACGTATCTACCTCTACATGGCCAGACATTACCTTACAGACCCACTATTAGAGGGCTGATAAAAAAGAAGAAGAAAAAAAAGGCATAGCAAAATCTATTTACTTTCAGCCCTGTTATATGCTTCACCTATCCTTACAAACTTAAGCTGTTCAGTAAAATCCAAAGTAGCATCCTGTTACAGCAAAGTATCTAAATATGCTACCAACACTGCATGCAGAACCCAACACTTTTTCTTCTTTTCCTTTCAGCTTTGCAGAACTCACCACTGCCAAGCCATAAAAACATCTAAACTGACTAAAGCTTAACAGCCTAATGTACTGTCATCTAGTTACAACGTACAAACTGATATACCATCCTGAAAAATGCCCTACTGTCAGAAGAAAAATTAAAACGAGTCACATTTGCCTCAGGTGATGAAAAACTTCTTTATTAGCAGCTAACCAGATTACACAGCATGTTGGCCAAGATGATCTCCTCTGGTCAACTTGTTTACTGACATCAACTTTTATACTGCAAGAAAAACAACTTTTTGTTACATTTCTGACCGTTGACAGTTGGCTATGGAAAACACCTGTGGTAAACATGTTTATCACAAATCACCTCAAACCAACAATTAGTACAGAATGTTCAAGAAGTACAGAATGTTCAGTTCAACAATGGTAGCTCAAATTTTCCAGGATACACAGCCTGCTTCAGTAAATTAACTCTTACTCGGCCGTGCGTCCTTATCCCAGGCTTCACTAAGCTATAACCAAATCTCTTTATTCTGAAAAGCAGAAAACAGTTATTATTCAGGTTCATAAGCAATGCTGCATTTTGTTCACAGATGAGGCCCATCTTTGATAGGCATATCCCAACAAATAACATGTTCACTTTACAAGAAGAGGAAAAAGACAAATAACAATATTTTTTTTAAACTTTTTCTCTTAACATTTCCCCCCTGAAAACACTTTTTATTTGTCTTTTTATTTCAGCAATATATGTTAAAAACTTAGTTTTTCTTTGCATACATTACTTCATTGGCAAGACAAACTTTTAAACTTCAAAAACATTTGCAAAAAGTCACATTTCAATGTAGTCACTTTCACCAGTCTGTTGCAATTGCTGGTACATCATCTTCATAACAGCAGTATCAACCAGTCTTTGTAGAAGACCTCTGATACAGGGTATACAACAACAACCACATACAACCACGATAGCCACAGCGACTCCAACGGACACCAGGAAACTGCTGATGAGATGACTCCATTTTCCAAACCACGCTTGTAGAAAGTCTGTAAAGGGATTACTTACCCCAGAGTTCTCTGCCAATTCTTCGGATAACATTTCCAAACCTTTCAAAGCTTGGGTGATACTTCCATCAGGCGCAGTGTTGTTTGGAATATACGTACAACAGAAAGTCCCAAACATCCTGCAAACTCCTCCTTCTTTGGCCAGGAGCATATCCAACGCAATTCGATTCTGCCATGCCACCTGTGAAGTGGCCTCCAGTTGTTCAGCAATTCCTTTCAATGCATCTTTGGTATAGTTCACAAAACGCTGCTGGTTATAGTAAATGTAATTGATTCAGTCCACATTCTTATTAGGTTGAATCCAGACAAAGATGGATGTAAAACCAGCTGCTATTTGGTTTATTGCTTTGTATTCATTAGGTACACCTCTTGGTACTCCAATGCTATCAATGTAGACACTGTTATCGAAAGATTGCTTCGGTGCCTCTCTTTTTCCCCTACTCAACCACTTTGGCTTTATTTTGAGTTCTCTTATGAAATTGCTTGCTGGAACTGGGAAAATGTAGAATGGCAGAATTAACTTTACAAGTGCACAAATTCCCTTCCAGGGAATCGTAAGCCTTGATCTGAGTTTGTTGTCTCCACATAACCACCATACGTCTGCTAAACTATGAGTTTGGTTCTCCAGAAATGGATTCTCATTGCCATTCACAGTAACATTGCAATAGTTCTGTTCCATATTGCCATAATTTTTCCCTGTGCCATCTCTGGAAATGCACATATACGAACCTGGATAGGAAATTGCTGCAGGCGGTTTCTCAACTTTGCTTATGACTGGAAAACGTTGAGTTTCATTTTTGCATTTATCTTCAGTTTTGTTGAAGAATAATTTCAACAGACACGTTAGGTTACCTTCATCTTGCATCAATGGGACTGTCGCTAGTTGCTGTTTACCTTCAGCACAAGAAATACAGTTTTCACAATGTGCTTCTCGGGTACTATATCTAACCCAAGACAACCATTCATTATGGTGTACGAATCCAGTCTCGAGTAACAATTGTTCTTCTTCTGTGAAGGCAAAATCTGCTTTACTTGTAGCATTTTTAAAGCTTTGTACTTTAAGTTGGAGGGTCCCCAAAGGATCAGTTCCAATTGGAAGAGACACTCCGATTCCATAAACTCCTGAATCACTTTCTTGTGGTGACACAATGGTTATAGTAATTACTTCGGTACCTTGGAAATGCACAATTTTTATTCTTTGTTGCCTGCTTTTATCTTTCTCTGGTATCACTGCACCACTTATTTCCCATCCATTCACATCTGTTGACGACCAAACATTTGACCAGGACATACAGTCTCTATTGCACAAGTATTTTGCACGAGTCAAGAAATTATCATTGTTCCATTTAGAACAGTCCAAAATTCCTTCACAAAGTTTCACCTTAAACACAGTAGTAACACCTGTTTGCGCTTGCAGCACCACCATTCCTTTTTCTCTTACAACTGTTCCTTCTCGTATGGACATATTTACTTTCGCCACCAAAATCATCATCATGTGACAGTTCAAGTACCAGTTGAACATGGCCATCCTCCCTAAGGACTACCTCGCGCCATTGGTTTCTTCACTGGGTTTGAGACGAACTAACCCCTATTGGGCTAATCCCCCTTTGTAGCCAGACTTTGCACTCAGAGGTCCGGTGGAGTTTGACCAACATCAATGGCAGAAGGAAAAGTCTTGAGTTTTTTACAGTGGGTGATATGAATCCATGAAGCCCTCTCAGCGATCTTTACAGCCATAGGTGTTGAGATTAGTACTTGGTATGGGCCTTCCCACCTGGGGGATGACCAATTCTTTCTCTTCACAATTCGGATCCACACCCAGTCCCCGGGTGCCACGCTTAAGAAGGTTTCATTTCTGGAATCTGCAAAGGAGTCACTGGTTACAAGAGACTTGACATTTAGCAGCTTCTTCATATAATCCACTAGATCCTCACCCCCCTCATGTTCCGCTGGCAACAATCCTTGCCACTGCGGGACGTAATATGGTCTCCCAAACAAAAGTTCAAATGGTGTAAGTCCTTTGTAGGAAGGTGAGATTCGCATATACAGGAGTGCCAAAGGAATGCACGCAGCCCATGATCTATGTGTTTCTGCCATCAGTTTGCGGAGCTTACTCTTCAAGACACTGTTGTGTCTTTCCACCAGTCCAGCTGATTGGGGATGGTAAGCACAATGATACTTAAGATCAATTTGAAACACTTGACCCAACTTCTGAACAATCTGGTTAACAAAATGAGACCCATTATCACTGTAAATGCATCTTGGTAAACCAAATCGGGGAATTATTTCTGTAGTCAAAAGCTTTGCTACTGTTTGTGCATTGGGATGCTTCACTGGAAAAACTTCTACCCATTTAGAAAAAGCATCAATAATGACTAAACAGAACCTTTTTCCCTCTAAGGGTGTAAATTCAATAAAGTCCATGCAAAGTGTGTGGAATGGATATGGAGGGGTGGGGAATGCCTGCTGAGACTTTTTAACTCCCCCCTGAGCATGATACTTTGCACATAATAAACAAGATAAACAGAATTGCTTTGCATAGGTTGAAAACCCCTTACACCAAAACACCTTAGACACTATGTGAATCATTGTCTGTACTCCTACATGGGCAGGTCCATGGCTAACCAATGCCGCATACCTAAAAAGGTTTGAGGGTAATACCATTTTGCCATCTGATGCCCTATACAACCCATCCTGTTGAGTGATACCATATTTTACCCAACAACATTTTTCCTTCTGTGTTGTCAATGTTTGCATTACTTTTAGTGTCTCTAAGTCTAAGAGGTGTCCGGGCTCTAAACCATTGTCATGTAAAAGCAAATCATTTTCTTGAGCTGCCTTTTTTGCAGCCTTATCAGCAAGTGCATTTCCCCTGGAGACAGGATCTTTTCTGTTGGTATGTATGGAACATTTGCATATCGCTATCTGAAGTGGTAGTTGCACTGCATCTAACAACTGTAAAATTAAATCTCTGTGATTTATTGGTTTGCCTGTCGCAGTAACCATTCCCCTATTCTTCCATTGTTGAGCGAAAACATGCACAGTGGAGAAAGCATATTGACTATCTGTATAAATTCTCACTTTTTTACCCTCCCCTAAGGTACAAGCTCGAGTCAAAGCCACCAACTCAGCTGCTTGCGCAGAATAAATGTTTGACAATCTTTTTGCCTCCAAAACTTCAGTTTCTGTGGTGACAGCATACCCTACTAGTGTTTTTCCTACAGTGTCCTTCTTTGCTGATCTGTCTACAAACAAAACGAGATCAGAATCTACCGACGGAATATCCATTAAATCTGGTCGGGGAAGCACTTTGTCATGAATGCTCTCTAAACAAACGTGTGGAGTACCTTCTTCTGGAGTTGTCAAAAGTGTCGCCGGATTAAGAGTAGTACATCTTTCTATGGTCATATGAGGCTGTGTTAGCAGCACTGTCATACATGACAAATGTCGACTAGGAGATAAAAAGGTTATCTTATCTTGCAAAAGTATAGTAGCTACTGAATGTGGAACCCGCAATTGTAATGGGTGAAACAAAACTAATGATGCTGAGGCTTGTACTGCCATGGCGGCTGCCACTACAGCTTGAACACAATGCGGCAATGCCCTTGCAATAGGATCTAATCTGGAGGAGTAGAAAGCTATCGGCCTCTGTTTATCCCCATATACTTGTACCAGAACCGAAGTCATATATCCTCCCTTACAATCAACCATTTGTATAAACAGCTTAGAATAGTTCGGAAAACCCAAAACAGAGGATCCTGCTATCAATTGCTTAATTCTATTAAATGCCTGTATTGCCTTATTTGTCCACTGTATATTATTCTTAGCTGCCATGGGAGTGTCATAGATTAGTGCGGTCAATGGCCCTACTTCCTCAGCATAGTTAGGAATCCAACTTCTACAAAAATATGTCACACCTAAAAAGGACATCATCTCCCGCTTAGTTGTGGGCATAGGTGCCTCAAGAATTGCTTGTTTTCTTTTGTTCTCCAATTGTCTACTTGCCTGCGAAATTAAATAACCCAAGTACTTTACTTGTGCTTTCCACAATTGTAACTTTTCTTTATTTACCTTATGTCCTTGCTCAGCTAAAAAACTAAGAAGGGCAAGGGTATCCTTTCTACAACTTTCCTGCGTGGGTGAGGCCAACAAAATATCATCTACATACTACAGAACCTGGCTTCCCTTTGGGGGAACAAACTGAGCTAAATTCACAGCCATTTCTTGTGCGAATATTGTCGGACTCTCACAATAACCCTGTGGCAATTTGGTGTAGGTGTATCTTTTACCTTGATAAGTGAATGCAAACCAAAATCTACTCTCCTTATGTACTGGTATGGAGAAAAAAGCATTGCTTATATCTATGACAGAAAAATATCTGTTCTGAGGTAGTAAATCATTAAGTAATGTGTAGGGGTCAGGGACCACCGGTGCTCTTGGGATCACAGCCGAATTAACTGCTTGTAAATCCTGAACCAACCTCCATGACCCATCCGGTTTCTTTACAGGAAACAACGGAGTATTGCAGGGCGAATCTGGGCATTCAACAAGAATTCCTACCTGTTGTAGCTGCTCAGTGACTGGCTTAATTCCTTCCTCTGCTTGTTTACTTAACAGGTATTGGTGCTTACGAGGTCTAAAACCTGACTTTGGAGTTATACAAACTTCACCTGCTGTTTTCATCAGTCCTACATCCCCTTTACCTTTTGACCATAAATCTACAGGCAAGGCACTTAACACACTATCTTCCTCTTGAGTTAGGAGGATTTGTCATGCCATTCTGTTTTGTCATCCCTGAGGTGCACACTTGGTTGTGCCCAAGTCACCCAATTTAATCTTTGTACCTGGATCTGTTGATCTTTCAATTGACTTTCTGACATTGTGTCCCAATTCGTTACCTTTTTCGTCAAATCTACCCAATGTGTCCCCACCGCTTTAGTAATTGAAATATGTGGGCTATAACCTGAGCGACATAAAGAACTCATTTCCTTTGGGGCGTGGCCAAGGATGAACACAGGATAGCAGCAGATTTCTTCAGCTCCACCAATTTCATTACATTGACAGGAATTAATTACTTAAAAAATTAATTTTTGAAGTAATTTTCTTTCTAAATATGTTTGTTTTATATAGTTCTTGAACTATATCTAAAAAAGAAAGGAAATCTTAATAATATTCCTGTCAGAAATTACTTTGGAAATTTTCCTGTCAGTTTATCAGTCTGAAATGAGTTCCAGTAAGACAAATTCTCAAGACTCCAGCATCAAGAAAGAACTTCAGTCTCTGATAATTATAGTCCAGCAACTTACTGCTAAGATGGATAAAATGGATACTAAAATAGACACTTTCATAGAAAAAACTACAAAACAAATAGACTTGTTACATATGGACCTGCAACAACAGAAGATCCAGATGACAGACATAGAAGAAGCTGTGAATGACATGGAAAATAGAATACAAGAAGAGGAAATCAACGTTGAGTTTCTGCTGAAACAAAATACACATTTACAAACAAAGCTGGATGACCTGGAAAATAGATCTAGGCGTAATAACATTAGGATTTTTGGACTGCCAGAAAATATTGAAGGTAACAATATTACTTATTTTTTAACAACATGGCTCCCTAAAACTTTAGATTTACCAGAAGCATTCTCTTTTGGTATTGAAAGAGCACATAGATCTATAGCTAATACTAACTCTAACAAAAACTATCCTAGATCAGTTATAGTTAGATTTCTATCATCTTTTGATAAAGAGATGGTTCTTAAATCTGCTTGGGCTAAAGCTCCTGTTAAGATTAATGAAACAACTGTGCGTTTGACAATGACTATTCTTCCATGGTATTAGCTAAAAGAAAAGCTTTTCT
Organism: Protopterus annectens; assembly: GCF_019279795.1. Lineage (NCBI taxonomy): Eukaryota > Metazoa > Chordata > Ceratodontiformes > Protopteridae > Protopterus > Protopterus annectens. Next base: position 1,515,347,192 of record NC_056741.1, read on the forward strand.
GCCACTAATAAGGGAGCTTAAAAAAGCACAGTTTAAAACATACCTTCTGTTTCCTGCCAAGCTTAAAATCTTCCTTCCTGATGGTCCTAAAATTTTCGATGACTTAGACTCTGCTTTACTGTTTATCAAAAAAAAAAATAAGATTTTGGAAAAAAATAGAAGAAATGGAATGGGCTAGTCCTTCGTTAAAGAGACTAGCAACTGAAACTTTGTGGAAGACTTCAGAGAAGAAGAAGAGACTAAAAAACAAATGATTTGTACTATGTTTTTTTTTCTCATCATTTTATTTTATTATTAATCTTTTTAAATATAGTTCCTGCATTTCCAAGAAGCAACAAATATTTTGAAAAAGATTTCATCAAAGTTATTCTCTGTGTGCAAAGAAATGTTTTGTTTCATAACTAGTCAAAATATTTGGAGATTTAATGGCAAGCTGTGATTTAACTTGTTTCTCTTTCTGAAGAGGAAAAATAAGGTCAGTAATATTTATTCCTTGTAAAAAGTTTATATGTTTTTCAAATGCTATTCCTAATTATACTTTCTTGATTACACTGCTTATGCTTGTTTGTAAATAATCTGTCATGCTTTAACTAATAATAATTAGAACTAAATAATAGTAAATAATATGTTTTATTTTTAACTCTATTAATATAAACAGTAAGTAATATTCTATTGTATATACTTCTTATAGCTTTCTCTTACATTTTTTTTATTTCTGCCTTACACCCTTTTACTTTCTACTCTCTTTTCTTTTCTTTATTAATATATAGAAATGCTTTTGATCATATAGACACAGTAAATAATAAGATTTGCATAGGAGTTGAGTTGGGACAAAAATGTTGAGTTTTGTTACTTATTAATAATTTTGGGCTTGATTTCACTTACATAGAGTCTGTAATAACCTGTAGAATGCATTGTGAAGGTTTTGTCATGTTTAGATGCATTTACACTGCTAAATGAATGTTTGTCACTAGTTTTTAATAAGTTTCCCACCAAAATGTTAAGAGAGACAATCTGGGATGTGGGCTGTCTCATGCACATTGTCCATGATCTACTCCAAAAGCTTCAACTCTCAGAATTCTCACAGAGAAGCTGAAAGCAGCTAGTCTCACCTTTGACCTAGATATCACACTGACACATCACAGATACAGGAATGACACTACCTAATTATACTTTCTTGATTACACTGCTTATGCTTGTTTGTAAATAATCTGTCATGCTTTAACTAATAATAATTAGAACTAAATAATAGTAAATAATGTTTTATTTTTAACTCTATTAATATAAACAGTAAGTAATATTCTATTGTATATACTTCTTATAGCTTTCTCTTACATTTTTTTTATTTCTGCCTTACACCCTTTTACTTTCTACTCTCTTTTTCTTTTCTTTATTAATATATAGAAATACTTTTGATCATATAGACACAGTAAATAATAAGATTCGCATAGGAGTTGAGTTGGGACAAAAATGTTGAGTTTTGTTACTTATTAATAATTTTGGGCTTGATTTCACTTACATAGAGTCTGTTATAACCTGTAGAATGCATTGTGAAGGTTTTGTCATGTTTAGATGCATTTACACTGCTAAATGAATGTTTGTCACTAGTTTTTAATAAGTTTCCCGCCAAGATGTTAAGAAAGACAATCTGGGATGTGGGCTGTCTCATGCACAGTGTCCATGAGCTACTTCAAAAGCTTCAACTCTCAGAATTCTCACAGAGAAGCTGAAAGCAGCTGGTCTCACCTTTGACCTAGATATCACACTGACACATCACAGATACAGGAATAGCAGATTAATAATATGTGTTAAAAAATTATGTCCCAAACATATACATTACTATAACTCATTTAATTCATCTGATTGACAAGCATAAATAATTTTATAACTCTATACTGGAAGAAATTGTCATGTGATATATTTTAAAGCAGTAGTATAGCATGTTTGTAAAATCTGGTTACTAAAATGTGTTTGCTGTGCATTATTTTGTATAAAGCAGACAGATTTATTGAAGGGACAGCAATGTAAGATGGTGCTCAGTAAAGATACAACTCAGTGAGATCAGATATATATATATATATATATATGTGTGTGTGTATGTGTGTGTGTGTATGTGTGTGTGTGTGTTTGTGTGTATGTGTGTGTGTGTGTGTGTGTGTGTGTGTGTGTGTGTGTGTGTGTGTGTGTGTGTGTGTGTGTGTGTGTATGCGTGTGTGTGTATGTGTATATATATATATATATATATATATATATATATATATATATATATATATATGTGTGTGTATATGTGTGTGTATGTATATATATATATATATATATATATATATGTGTGTGTGTGTGTGTGTGTGTGTATGTGTGTGTATATAGATATGTATATAAATGTTTCTGAGAATCTGCTTGACTATGAAGTATGATTTATAACAATTTCTATGAATACAATATTTTATTTTATTGGCAATAATGAGTTTGAGTAAATGCTCATATACAAGCAATTCAAGGTTTTTTTGGAAGCTGTTAACTGTATTTACATGACAGAAAATAGATGCATCCTAATATATGTAATGTCTGAATCATATTAGCCAAAGTTTTTGATTTAAATGAATGTTAGAACTTATTTTCTCTCCTCTTGATTTCTAACATCAAGATTATTTGAATGCTATTTGAATACAAGTGTTTTATATTACATGGATGTATATAGTAGTATGAACAGTTTTTAAAAAAAAAAAAAAAAAAAAAAAAAAGGTTTATTTTAGTTTATATGATGCTGTTTTACCAAATGTGTAGTCTTGTCTTGCTAGATAATTGAATTGAAAACTGTTAACTTCAGTTAAATATAACTAGTATTAAATTGATAAGGTGGTAGCTGACGTACTGCTGCTTAGGGTAGGGGTTAACTTGAGTGGTAAATACTACTCTAAGTTGGAGTTTATAACTCCAGGCTGGATGCAAGGTTTAATCCTTACATTATTTTCACTTGTTCATTGTTATTTGTATATAGTTTTGACATCCACAATATATTTTGTACATTCATTGTCACTACAAACAAAATTGAATCCTATATGAAATCCCATAAGAGATTCAATAAATACAGCTATATTTAAAGGTACACCTAAAGGAGGAGATGTAACATTACTTATCTTGTTATTTGTTATTTTGATGATAAGATTCTTAAGTTTTAAAAATGCCAAATGACATCTTTAAAAGGAATTTCTTTAAACATTAATGGATTGAATAATCCATGTAAAAGGGCAAGCCTAATAAGATACATTAATTTACATAAGGCCAACTTAGTCTTCCTACAAGAAACCCATCTCTTGAAAAAAGATATTGATAAACTAGCCACAAACAAATATACAGTATTGGTTAGTTCAGAGCACACTCAGAAAAAGAGGAGTGGCTATTTTATGGAATAAAAGTATGCCCATTCCTAAAACCATTAAGTCTTATCAGGATGACAAAGGAATGTTTTGTATGGTTACAATACAAATTAATGGGAAGACTTACACTTTAATTAATGTATATTGGATACCTGGAATTGGTATTAATACAGTGAAACATCATCTTGATAAGATCATATCATTCTCTATAGGAGATATTATTTTAGCTGGTGACTTTAATTGTATACTACATGAAAGTGATACTACCACTATAGGAAAGAGAAGAATTACATCTAATGCAAAACATTTAAAGGATTTTGCTAATTCTTATCATTTGAATGATATTAATAATCAGATAGATTCAAAATCATTACCATACACCTTTTTTCTAACAGATACAAAACTTATTCAAAAATAGATAGGGTCTTTATTTCTAACCAGATGGTAACAGATTTAATTAATTCCAAAATCATTTCATGTCCTATATCTGATCATAATTCAATTGTTTTTGAATTCATGATAAAAATACTCATAATGTTCAGATCAAAAGGATACCAGCATACTTAACTCAACTAAAAGACTATAAAGAATATATACTTTCAGAAGTAAAACATTTTTAGACATAAATAACACTCCTGAAGTCTCCATTGTTTATGTTTGGGATGCCTTAAAATCATATCTATATGGACAAAGTATCAGATGGTATAATAATAAAAGGAAATCTTGGGATAAGGAATTGTTAGATATTCAAAGTAAATTAGACTCTTATAAACATAATAATAAAGAAAATATTATGGACAAGAAAGTTATTGAAGAAATAAACAAACTAAATGAGAAATACAAAGAAATTTTAACTCATAAAGTTAAAATAACTTTAGAGAAATACAAGTTTTGTCTTATTCAATAAGCCCCAAATACTTACATAGACTTAAAAATAAAACAAAAAGGTTGAATAAACAAAACCATATCAAAGAAATCTTTTCTCTAAGGAAAAGAAGAATGTTTCTAGTATACCAGAAATACTAGATGAATTTAGAAATCACTTTCACAAAATTAACCATAATAATATTAACATGGAACCTAAAGATAAAATAAAGGAGTTTATAACCACAAATATGAATAAAAAGCTTAATAAACAACAGATTAAACTATTGGACAAGAGTATTTCATATACAGAAGTTATTACACAAATAAATAAGCTTAAATCAAACAAAGCACCTGGTAATGATGGTATTATACCAGAGATATATAAAATCCTTTCTAAAAATACATATTCATTAATACATAAGGTTTTATTTTGGCCCAAACTGAGTTAATAACCCCCATCTTGGCAATATACATTTATTTTGCCAATTTTAAAACCTAATAAAGATCCAACTAGATGTTCTTCATATCGGCCCATCTCATTACTTAATGTTGATTATAAAATGTTTATGAATATCTTTGCTGATAGATTGAAGACAATCATTCCGGCATTATAGATATAGATCAGACAGGCTTCATTGTAAATAGAAATACTTTTGATAATATAAGAAGAACTTTAACATTAATAGATTTTGCAAATAGGAAAAAGAAAGATTTAACACTTATTAGTCTTGATATAAGTTCAGCATTTGATTCAGTAAGTTGGGACTATCTGTTTACCTTAATGAAGTGCACAAACTTCTCGGATGCATTTGTAAATCTAATTGAACATTTATACAAAGGAATGTTGACTTATATTAAGGTAGGAACATATGTTTCACAAAAATACCCATTCTTAAAGGTACAAAACAAGGATGTCCACTTTCTCCACTATTATTCACTTTAGTAATGGAGCCTTGGGCTAATTTGATCAGAAACAGTACTGACATAGAGGGTTTTGAAATAGATGAAAATACAACATCCAAAATTCAACTTTTTGCAGATGATGTTCTAATTACATCAGCAGGATCTAATTCTTCTATACAGTCTCTATTTGATAACATGATGAATTTTAAAAGTATTTGTGGTTTAATATTCAATGAACAAAAACTAAAATACTACCTATATATACACGAAAAAATATTCTCATTAGTGATTTTACTAAATATGTACCCAATTCAGGTCAGATAACTTATTTAGGTATAATACTATCTAAAGATATTAAATCTATTATATATAATAATTATAATACCTGTTTTCTTAATATACAAAATCTTTTTAATACCTGGAATAATATGTTTTTTACTATGGAGGAGAGACTTACAATTATTAAAATGATAATATTCCCCAAGATTTTATACTTAATACAATCAATAATAATTCCACCTACAAAAATAATTATCAAGTAACTGAACACAATAATGTTAAATTTCTTATGGGTACCTAATAGACCTAGGATTGCATTAAAGAAACATACTAATAGCTGGTCTCAAGGGGGTATTTCTTTTCCAGACTTTAATTTATATACTATCTCTTCTATTGTAAAAGTTATTACTTTATTAATAGATCAGTCATATGTCACAAAATGGAAAGATTATTGGGAGCTAATTAGTATACACTTCATGAAAATCTCCTTAACACATAAAAATATGATTGTAAATAACTCCATGTTATGGTTACTAAAGGAATTTTGTACTTCACCTATTACACCTAAGCATATGGTTTGTTACCCATTAAATATTATTATTAGTTATCGTAACTTTATATTCATGCACCCTAAGTATAGGGAATGGAATTTTATTGTATTTCCTATAATGTATACTCAGGGTATGCTTTTGTCATCTACTTCTGAAGGAACTCATTTAGCTATAGATAATGATCTAAAGTACTGGTATCAGTTGATATCTGATAATAAAGTTAAAAATCTAGATTTCTTAAAACAAGAATTTGATCTAAGAGAAACTTGCTGGTTAGAGGTTCAGACTTTTAGACAACATCTCATTGATAAAATAGATTTAATGTCTATAACTGTTAAAGAATCTATTCCAACACTGATTGATTACTTGATATTAAATTTACAACATAAAGTTTCTGATAAAGGTAAACTTTCATACATACATAAAGTTATCAGACAAGAAACTTTTTACAGTGTAGATTCATACTGGAATTATTTCACTTCTATTAATGGGGACCCACCAAATCAACAAGATAAACAATATATATTGGAATCTGCTTATAGAACTACGTCTTCCATTGTCTGGAGACTTTATACATGGAAATTTTACATAGATCTTTTTATACACCTTTGATGATGAATAAAATAAATAATAAAGATAATCTATGTAAGAGATGTAATGTAGAAATTAATGCTGACTGGGCTCATATGTTTTATGACTGTATAAAATTGAAAGAATACTGGAAGTCAATTAATGAATTTTTGCAGGCTCTTTTACAGATAATTTCATTATTTCTAAATCTCTTATATTATTCAACACACCTGTACCTCAAAGTGTTAAAAAGGTTAAGCTTCCCTTGTTATGGTCTATTCTAGCAGTGGCTAGGAAAATAATAACTAGAAATTGGATTTCAGATACACCTCCTTCGTTTAATGAATTTAAAAATGTTATGAATATAGTGTGCCATATGGAAATAAACACAATTAGGACTAGAACAAATAGAAAAACATCTTATTTTATTGTATAGGATAATTTACAAAATTTGTTAAAAAAATTTTAATTTCAATAGCATGGTATTTTAGTTTAATTAATTGATCTGATTGTAGTGGATGTCTTTGTAAATACTTTAGTTGTTTTGTTGAATATTATAATAATACCTATTTTTAATTACTTGTATAAAATTGTTATGATATTTCTCTTATATGTTAAAACAATAAACCTGTTTTGAAAAAAAAAAGAACTCATTTCCTTGGTTAAAGTACAGGTCACTACTGTATTACCTTGTGTATCCCAAAACATATCATTCAAAATTATCCTTGCACGTTTGTGCTTAAAGAATTCTTTTTCAAATTCTTTATCCAGACCTGGGGCCTTTCTATAGAACATTGTACAATGTAAGTGCGGTGACCCACTCCTAGATTTACTTAAAGCTAGGTTGATTAAATCTGTATCAATCCTCCCCGGCCCGTTTGAAATCAAGTCCTGGCTATACCAGTAAAACAAGTCTTGTACTCCCTGTACCACCAAGCTATCCGCTAACCTTTTCATCTCAATGCCTTTAGGTGTGGGAATTGCCGCTATTCCGAACAAATGCATCGAATCTCTTCCCAGCAAATTAACTGGACAAACTTTCGATATAATTACTCTACACCTAACAGTTTGGTTTGTTTGCGGATCTGTGAACAATAGAGGATGGGACAGTGGTTCCTTATAGATTTTCCCATTTGCCGCTTTCACAAGGACAAACTCATCCATCTCGCAGTTCGGAGGGAGAACTGCTGGACCCAAAAGTGTACACGATGCACCTGAATCACATAAAAACTCCACTTTCTGTCCCTCAACCAAAAACTCTATCATGGGTTTTTGATCTAGATGCATAGCAATACCCAAATGTGCCAGGTTTATGACTTCACAGTCACAATCCTGCCCTTCCTTATGAGTGTTCTGACATTCATCGCAGAGAGTGTCTGCCTCATCATCATCACAATCATTCTCACTTTCTTCTTCTCTACAATAACCACAATAATGAATTTGGCGCCTTCCTTTACTATCATATAGTCATGCAGAGCCTTTGTTCGTAAGCTGTGGGGGATGTTGCCACTCTTCACAGTTGGCAGCAAAGTGCCCACGTCTACCACATTTAAAACATTCTCCACATTTTAACCTCCCCTCATATTCCTCTGAATGTCCACCCGGTTTATTTAACGTGTCCCATTTCGGGCCACCACGTTTTTTTATACCACCATGGCGCCCTTGCCCCCTTTGGTCCTGTACCGGGAATATACCACCATCATGCCCTACTGCTAACACTTGTACTTTCTTTTTCTTTTTTAAAATGAAATGTCGCTCAGCATGCTGTGCATATTCAAACAAAGGTTGCAGTCTACATGTTCTGTGATCAACCATATGCCTAGTTATAAAACTACTTATCAGAGCCCTACAACCCTTAAGCAAAGCGTTTTTCAATTGCTGTTCATACGGACTATCATTGGTCTGATCCTGCGGAATCATCATTCCACAATGGTTATTGAACACTTCTGTCAATCTTACAATATAGTGATCTACAGATTCATCATCATTTTGGATGCACTGATTTATTACTGTCCAATCTGCTCTTGAACGCCACTTATCAGAAATTCTCTTTAACAGATCAGTGACTCGCGTGTCTAACACCCCAGAATTATGCTTTAATGTAGTGCCGTCATCTGCCTTACATGTCCAAGTACCACAAACTAATTGCCAATCTGGACCCAGGATTTGTCGCACTACTTGTTCTACTTCCAAACCATTTAGATGATAACTTAAACGCATACCAACTATGTCCTCAGAAAACTTTTGAAAATTAACCTTGGGATGAGGAATACCATCTGTAGCTCGTTTTATATCCTCTCTAGCCCAGGGACGATAAACTAAAATAGTTGGCTCTTGTCCAACATCCCCTGCTTGTGGGTTTGCAGCTTGTATCAAGGGAAGAGCTTTTGAGTAGTCAGAAAGTTTAATGGCCCAATGTCCTTGCCCTGTTGGTCCTGACCTTAACTGCATAGGTTGGTCTACCTGTTGCAAAGCAACCTTGGGTACTACGGGAATTTGCGGGTAAATTGGAGGGGTCACAACATTTTCTTGAGCAGCCAATAACCCACCCTGCTGTACAAATCTCACATCTTCAGACTGATATTGAGGAGGTTCCGCTGGTACAGCAGCAGCAGTTTCCCCATACGGTGGGGCAGTTGCCTGCCTTTGTACCACACAAACTGTATGCTCATCCTCCTTATCTAAAAATAAAGCTACTTTTCCACTTGGCACCAGTGATCCCTTTTGATTTATTTTTTCTTTTTCCTGGCACTGTTTTTCTTTTATAGCTCGTTTATTTGCTTCTTCTAAACATTTCTGTGCTTGGGGAAATCCCAATTGTCTTTGCTTCTTAGTTCTAGTTCCTGCATCTCTTTTCAAATCTCTAACCAATTTTGCACAGGCATTCTTATTCAGGGTACCATCAAAATCATATTTTAACTTCCACTTTTTCAAAAATTTAACATTATTTTTGTTTAAACCTTTCATATACTTAGCATCAACATTTAAACAGGCATCACTGTCACACTTGCAGCAACTTGAACCCATGTTTTCCCTAGATTTCTTATTTTAGGACTGTATCAAAGTTATTTTACAGGGCTTATTATAAAATGGGGCTATCTTAATGGGTGATCCTAACAAAATAATCTTAACAAGTAATCCTACCCACCCTTAACTAAAAAATAAAACCCTTGTCGACAAGGTTAAATTAAAATAAAAGAAAATTTATTTTTCATCCTACCTGAACCAGATGAGACTCCGTTTCCCCTTTTCGTTCAGAAACCGTCCCTCAGATAGGGATCAGAGAGCGGCCGGCCTCCTCTCAATGACAAATCAGTCATAGGGCTTTCAGTCGAGGGAATCTTAAGATGAGAAACCCTCACCTGCACAGTTTTTTCAGTCTTTCTGTCGGTCTGATCCGTATCTTCGTAGAGGTTTCCGGTCCGAAGGACCAAAATGTCAGAAGAAAAATTTAAACGAGTCACATCTGCCTCAGCTGATGAAAAACTTCTTTATTAGCAGCTAACCAGATTACACAGTATGTTGGCCAAGATGATCTCCTCTGGTCAACTTGTTTACTGACATCAACTTTTATACTGCAAGCAAAACAACTTTTTGTTACATTTCTGACCGTTGACAGTTGGCTATGGAAAACACCTGTGGTAAACATGTTTATCACAAATCACCTCAAACCAACAGTTAGTACAGAATGTTCAGTTCAACAATGGTAGCTCAAATTTTCCAGGACACACAGCCTGCTTCAATAAATTAACTCTTACTCGGCCGTGCGTCCTTATCCCAGGCTTCACTAAGCTGTAATCAAATCTCTTTATTCTGAAAAGCAGAAAACAGTTATTATTCAGGTTCATAAGCAATGCTGCATTTTGTTCACAGATGAGGCCCATCTTTGATAGGCATATCCCAGCAAATAACATGTTCACTTTACAAGAAGAGGAAAAAGACAAATAACAGTATGTTTTTAAAACTTTTTCTCTTAACACCTACATTAAAAAATATACTATTGCCCTAAACCTCCACTAGAGGCCTCCATTCTGGTGATACATTTCTGCAATGCACTTGTAAGGCAAATAATTTATCGGGGTACTCCCTGTACTACTGTTACATCTGCCTGGAATGCCATCCTCACACAAGCAAAAATGACTAGCAAACTCCAAAGTTATAAAATCCTGCTCAAACAATGCCTTATCCAGTCCTGGTCATGTTCATGTTCATCACTAGGTTGATACTGCTACTGAAATCACTTATTATTATCCGTCTCTCACTTATTATTATCCGTCTCTAACATCCCCCATACTTAAATCAATACACCCTTCTTTACACCCCTCTTAAACAGTATTTCTGATATTTTTCTTTTTATAACTGCCCCCATCCACCAGTAATTCTCCCTCATGCACTTCCTATGTACATAAAAGTTATAATCCTTTCAGAGACACCCCTTAGAACAGATAGCCTAGATAGAACTCATCCTATACCCTGCTCTCTCACTCAAATGCTGTTACCACTGTCCTGCTATAAAATACTAATATCTCCCCTCCTTCATAATTTGTAACTTAATCTCAGCTATACAGTTCATTATATCTCTTGTTCAAATTCATGTGTTTATATAAAACTCAGAAAGCATATTTATTTCTTTGAACAATGTCTTACATTTATTTTTTTCTGGTGTACTGACAATCTTTTGTCTACATACATTTCAGAACTCTTCATTATTTGGAGTACGTCGCTGTGTGGCTACTTTTTCTAGTAGTACTGCAGGCTGTTTCCACAGCTTTACTACATTTGTGATACATATGCCTTGGCTTGCTTTTTCATGGTTGCAGCTAACACCTCCTATTTTATCTGTTATTGCATGTGGCCCTACCACAAGCCACAAATACACTAGTTACTAGTAGTACCTTGTCTCCAGGCCAGAAGTCTCATGGACTAACTTTTTTGTTTATATTGTTGAGCACATTGTCTCTGTACTATGTGCTTCTTAGCAATGAGCATAACTGTTGGCATGTGCTCCTGCATTTCACAAATTTGATCCAAGACACATTTGAAGGGAATGACTTCTCTTACCAAACCACCTTTAACAACTTCCCTAGGGTGTCTTCTCTTTAACAGCTCAAAAGGGTTAAACCTTGTAAATACCAAGAGGTATTTCTAATATGGTGACAATTAAAATAGGGTAGTAGAATATCCCTTCACCCAACCCCATGCCACTATGTTAGGATAACAGCCAGTGAAGACTCTCAGTAATATGGCTTACTACTCCATGCTCTGCTTTGCATCATACTTTGCTAAACATGAGCATCTTTTTATCAAACCTCTACCTCATCTTAACCTTCATTTACTATGGGTATCATTCCACCTAACCTGAAATAATCAGCTAGTTCCTCTCTCCAAAACCACTCCAAAATACCATCATTCCACATGTCAGTTTATACATATTCCTCTTTCTAACATCATTTTAGGAAGGCACTCTATTCTGCAATGCCAGACTACATTAATCATGGCCTCCTACTATGGCAGCAGTCTGGGATTTATACAGAACACTATTCTGACTTTATCATTTCAAACCTTATTGTTAATACACTGATGGTGGACAGCTTATATGTAATCTATTTATGCAACCTCAGATGAGTATGTTATGCTCCAATAATGAACCCATTATAGATTATTTCCCAAATGCCATTCAGAAAGCTTCCTAACTGACCATTTCTTTAACAGGCAAGCAACCCCTGGAGCTGCTCTGGTGGCATACAGGGATAATGCCCTGAGTATAGCCCAGTTGACCCATGGGTGACTGACAGAGTGGTAGGGAGGGCTGTGCTGTGGTTGTCTCCTGCAACAATCCCTGGTGGAAACTGTGGAAGTTGCAGATATGAAGTGTGGTCCAAAGAGGTGGCAGGGGTGGATGTGGATGTGCTGCTGCTGACTTGGGGCATAATCCACAGTGTCTTCATTGCATTCCTGCCCTTATGATGCAATCAGAGCATCATAGTGGAGTGGGTAGGGCATACAAAGAATTCCCTGAAAGATGGCGGAGATCCCAGGATGCTCTTAGGATCCACCCCCAGCCTCAGCAATATCAGAGCAAGTCCAGGGGGTAGTGATTAGCTGTTAGACCCAGCATCATGGATATGGGGCACTGAGTTGTATTGCTAGTGAAGATAAGTACAGATGAGCACACACACACAAAAAAAGCAAGCAACAGTAAAGACATCTTCCATCTTCTCAGTGACTGACATTGCAAGTCTTGTTTTTTTTTTATACTGATGATCTTGTACTACTAAAATCTATCACACACTTGTCATCCAGCATGTCAAAATGCCTACTGACAGACAAAGGCATAGGTTCATAAGAGGCTACTATGTTACTGGTCCTAGGGCCTTTATAAGCCAAGCCATGTTATACCCTTGTTCCCTTATTGACCAAATTGTATGGTCTATATTTGCAGCATAAGTCTACAATCAGCACTGACTGCTCTTACCCAAGAGGGACATAGGTGACTCCCCCAGGATAAATTTACAGACTCCCATCCAGTTGTCTTAAGTTATGCTTAAATAGGGTCATTGAGGAGCTCTGTTTTATGTGAACTGGGAGTTTGTTGGAGAGGAGTGGCAATCTCTGGGAGACATAGCTGTCTCTCCAGCATGTCCTGTTAATGTAGCAGGCTAGGTTAAGATCCCTAGAGTGAGTGAATCTTGTCCTATTTGACTTGTGGATATGTAGCATTTCTGTTAGGGCAGGGTCCAAGACTGCTGTGTAGGCCAGGCACAAGTTGCCTCTTAGCAGCCTATAAGATGCAGAGTACAGTGACAGGGCCTTAAGTCTGTCCATGTAGGTCATGTGTTGAAGGCCCAAATTTTCTTGTTGAGAAACCTCTGAGGTCTCTCTAGCTGCTGCAGGTGTCTGGTGTCTGGGGAGGTACACACAGAAGGGAGTGTTGCAGTCTGTTAGTGGCCTGATGAGGGATGTGTACAGGTGAGTTATAACATCCTTATCTCTGGATCCAATGCCCTTACTTATAAGATGTGCACTGTAGAAGGCCTTCCTTACCACTGTGGACACATGGTGATCAATATTAAGGTTGCTGTCAACCTGTGTTCTAAAATCTCTCACTACAGGGTTTGAGCTAAGAGGGGTACTGTTAATATTGTAATTTGCAGGGACTTTCCCTTTGCCAAAAGGAATGATAATGTTTTTTTTTTTTTTTTTTTTGGTGTTTAGTTTAATTCCATGGCTTTGGCACCAATTATTTGTCTGTGTAAGCCCCTTTTGAAGTATGTCAGCATCATTGGGGGACTCAATGATTGCACCCAATTTGCAGTCATCAGTGAACTTGGTAAGCCATGGGCTGTCTATTTTCACCTGGACTTCTGAGAAATAGATTCCAAACAATAGGGGCCCAAATAAGATCTTTGTGGTACACCACTGGTAACTGCTCAACTGGTAGAGGTGGAATCCCCAACTTTAACTGTATGCATTCTGTCGGTGAGCTAGTTGGTTTGTTGTATGGGTTAATCCCCAGCTGGGTGAGTTTCTTACCGATGCCTGAATGGGGGATCATGAAAAAAAGCCTTGGCTAAGTAAAGAGATCTGTATTTACTGTTTTGCCTTCATCAAGGGCTTTGGTGCCATTCTTGAAGACGTCCACCAGGTTAAATAACATGATCTATGCTTAAAGCCAAACTGGGTTGGATCAAGAGTTTGAAGGTCACCTATGTCTTTGTTGATAAGGTCTATGATGATTCTCTCCATGGCCTTGCAGATAAAGCCTGTTAGGCTTATGGGTCTGCAGTTCCTAGGGTTGGTTGCTGGACCCCTTTGTGCAAGGGAATTACTGTTGCTGTTTTCCACTCTGCTGGGACACAGTCAATACTTAGAGTGTGGTTGAAGAGAGTGCCAAGTGGTGCTGCTAGGTCCTGTTTTAGACCATTTAGTAGGCAGCCTGGGATGTTATCCGGTCCCATACATGCTGTGATTTTGATGATGACTTATCTTGCAGGTGCTACATTCTCTGATGATGACTCTCCACACCATAGGAGGAGTTACAAACATTACCTGACATACTGTCACCCAATTGTCCAATTATTTGTGGATCATATCTGAGTCCAAAGTGATGCAATAAGACTTATTCAAACCTATCCATACACAATCAAAATCAAGGTGGATGTGTGGTGTGCCAATCCTATGGACACAGTGGTATGGGTAATACTGACCACTTTAGCAAGAGGGATATTCCAGGAAACTGTGAGTGAAACATTAGGCATATCACAGGCATCAACTACTGGAATCCTAAACCAGTTCCAGAACATTATGCTGCAACATGTGGAAAGTACAGTTGTGTACACTTACCATAAATGTAGATGTTCAAGTGTATTCACTGTTGCAGTCATTACATTTGGGTAATCTCCTGGCAGGTTGCCCTCAGTCGGCCTGAATTCCAAAGTCTTGGGTCCTGCGTTGGTTGCTATCTTCTCTTCCATGACGTCAGGTCATCAGGGGTATAAAACATGCAGTCAACGCCATTTTCTTTAGTTTTTCTTGCCCCCGATGTTAGGTGCCCCCAAAAAGGTAGCAAAATTATATATATAGATATAAATATACATGCATCAATATAAACTTTACCTTCATCTACCAGTAAATACACCACATAGGTTGTAGAAGATAGAGAAGGAAAGATAAACTTTAGAATGACAGGGAGGGTAACCTGGACTGCAACAGTGAATACACTCGAACATCTACATTTATGGTAAATGTACTCAACTGTACTATGTTCTTCATGTTTCACTGTTGCAGTCATTACATTTGGGTAGAATCCCAAAGCTATGGTTGGGAGGCTGGAGCTAAACAGCATTAGGTGCAGCTATAAGGCCCTGCAGCACTGCAGTGGCAAAGCCTGCCCTGGACTTAGAGTAGAGAGGTAAATGGTAATGCTTTGTAAAGGTGTGAACAGAAGTCCAAGTGGCTGCCTCTAGAATGTCTTTGGTTGGTACTCCTCTGAGAAAGGCTGCTGAAGCAGCTGCAGCTCTGGTGGAATGAGACCTAATGCCCTTGGGCACATGGTGTAAGTAGCAGAAACGGATGCAGTGGCTTATCCACTTTGAAATTGTCTGCTTTGAAATAGCCTTTCCTTCTGATCCTGCAGCATATGACACTAGTAATTGCTCAGTTTTTCTTAGAGTTTTAGTCCTGCTCAAGCAGAATCTTAGCTGTCTGTGTACGTCTAAGGAATGCAGAATTCTCTCCCCTTTGTTCTGCGGATTTGGATAAAAAGTTGGCAGATGAATTGTTTGGTTAAGAGCCACACTGAAAACCACCTAAGGCATAAAAGTAGGATTTGTCCTCAGAGACACCCTGTCTGGGTGAAATATGATAAAAGGCTCTACAGCCATGAGGGCCTGTAGCTCTGAAACTCTTCTTGCTGAAGTAATTGCTAGTAGCAGAGCTGTCTTCCATGATAAGAACTTTATGTCAGCTGTAGCAGCTGGTTCAAATGGAGGCAGGGTGAGCTTTTCCAACACATAATTATGGTCCCATGCAGGTAGTGGTGATCTTCTAGGAGGCCTTAAATTGTTGGCTCCTCTAAGATACTGCTTTAGTAAAGGATTAGAAAAGATTGGTGGCTCTGTATTGTAATGAGCCGAAATGGCAGAGGCATGGATTTTGATTGATGAGAAAGATAGGCCTTTGTCAAGCATCTGAGTTAAGTATTGTAATATCTGAGGAATATGTGGTTCTGCTGTATCAGTTCCTTGTGCTTGGTTCCAAGCACAGAATCTCTTCCATTTGTCAGCATAAGATTTTCTAGTACTAGTCCTTGTGGCTTCCAAAATGACATCCATCACAGCTTTACTGAGAGGTGTCGTTTGTATGATTACATGATTAGCCATGCTGCCAGGTTCAGAGTCTGTAGTTGATTGTGCAGGATCTGATTGTTTTGCTGGGACAGTAGTTGTGGTCTTTGAGGCAAGGTCCAAGCTGGGTATTGAAACAAGTTCCTTAGGATTGGGTACCAGATTGGGTACCAGTATTGGTGGGGCCAGTCTGGGGCAATTAATATCATCTTTGGCTTCTCTTGTCTGACTTTTAGGAGGACCCTGGGTAGAAGAGGCAGAGGAGGAAAGGCGTAAACTGATAGGTTTTTCCAACTGAAGGATAGGGTGTCCACTTTCCATGCTTGTCTGTGATAAGTCCTTGTGCAGAATCTTTTCAATTGATAATTTTGAGGAGAGGCAAATAGATATATGTCTGGACTTCCACACGTCTCTGTTATCATGCTGAAGACTTGTGGATTTAGTTTCCACTCGTGAGGATCCATAAGGTTTCTGCTTAAATCGTCTGCCAGAGTGTTTTGTTTTCCTGGCAGGAATTGAGCTTGAAGATGTATTTGGTAGGTCAAAGCTGTGTCCCACAGTGCCATGGCTAATCTGCAAAGGGGATATGAGTGTGTGCCCCCTTGCTTGTTTATATACCACATGACTGTGGTGTTGTCCATCTTTATCAGTAGTTGTCCTGGATGAAGTAAGTCCTTGAAGGCTGTAAGGGCATTTTGAACAGCTAGCATCTCTTACTGGTTGATATGTAGATGCATTTGCTTTGGTGCCCATATGCCCTGAATGCATCTTCCTGCCATGTCACCCCCCCAAGCATAATTTGATGCATCTGTTGTTAAGGTTTGGCTGGCAGGGGGGAGAGTGAAGGGCCGCCCCATGTTTTGGTGACAGGCCCTTGCCCACCATAGAAACTCCTGTTGCAGGCAGGGAATGGGAGGAATCATTGTTTCCAGACTGTGTGAATGTTGACTCCATAAACTTTTTAGGTACCATTGAAGTTTCTTCATATGCAGTCTTGCATATGGAATTAGCAGGATGCAGGATGCCATGAAACCCAGAGCCTGCAGAATTTGTCTTGCAGAAGACTGAGTTTTTGTTGCCATCAGTTTGAAGTAAGTAGTCTGTTGCCTTTGTTTGTCTGGCGTGAGGTAAGCCATCTGGGCAGTTGTATTCAAGCTTGCACCCAGGAATGTTATCTTTTGAGAGGGTACCAGTTGTGATTTCTTTTCATTTATTGTGTACCCTAGGCATGTTAGAAGCCTTTTCACAAATGTCAGGTGTTGAAGAAGAGTGTCCTTGTTCTCTGCTTGAATGAGACAGTCATCCAAGTAAGGATATATTTGTGTACTTTTTTGTCTGCAAAATGCAATTACTGGTGCCAGGCATTTTGTAAAGACCCAGAGTGCAGTAGATAAGACAAAGGGCAGTGCAGAGAATTGGTAATGCATTAAGCCAGCCTTAAATCTGAGGTATCTTCTGCACGACTGTCTTATTGGGACATGCAGGTATGCTTCTTTTAGGTCTAAAGTCACCAGCCAAGCTTTCTTGCCCAGCATGGGCAGAAGCTGCTGCAAAGTCAGCATTTTGAATTTTGGAATGTCCAGGTATGTGTTCAAAATCGATAAATCCAGTATTGGCCACCAGGCCTTGTCCTTTCTGGGCACAAAGAATAGTCTTTAGTAAAAACCTTGTTTTTTTTCCGGCTCTGTTACTGTCTGAGTGGCCCCCATATCCATGAGGGACGTAACCTATTTCTGTGCCTCTGCCCATTGATTTTTTGGCAGATCTGGCCAACCATTTGCCATTGGCAGAGTGTGGAAATGGAATCTGTATCCCTGTGATACGATGTTTAGTATCCACTTGTCCTGGGTTATTAACTGCCAATTTTGAGCAAAAAGTGCTAATTTTCCCCCTATGGGTGCTGCCAAAAAATAAGTGCTTGGTGTAGGCAGAGGGAAGTCATTGGTATTGCTTTCTGTAGGTTTGCGCTTTATCTCCTCCAGATTTGGACGTGGATGTGCCCCATTGCTTTGACCTGTATGAGTCTTGCGCTTGGTATCTGGAACTCTTAGGGCATCTGGATTTGCCCCTTTGAGCTCTGTCTGACACAGGAAAGGACCAATTTGTTTGTAGGCCAGTGTCTATTGAATCTTGGTGGCTGCACTTGTAAGAAGTCTTTAACAGTTTGCATAGACTAAGCTTTGTCTTCCATTTTCTTAAAACCTCTTCTGCCTTAATACCAAACAGAGAGTCATGCTGTAAAGGTGCATCTAGCAATTTAGCTTTAACATGATCAGGCAAATTTTGTTCCTTTAACCATGCATGCCTCCTAATCACAGATTCAGTAACTGTGGCCCTGCAGGAGGCCCCTAAAGAATCAAAACCACATTGCAAAGTATGCTTTCCAACTTGTTCCGCTGCATGCAATAATTCCTGCAATTCTTTATTTTCTGCACATTCTGAAATCAATATCATTTTCTGTTTCAGCAATCCCATAACATGTTGTTGGTACTTAAGCATATGAAATTGACAGTGTAAGGCCCTGATTGCCAAGGTTGCAGATGTATAAACCTTTTTCCCCATCTGTCCAGTGCCCTTGAATCTCTGTCAGAGGGGGTAGGATTTTTTGCTGTTGAGGCCTTAACTCCCTTTGGACCCTGTGAAATAGTTTCAGGATCAGCAGCAAGGTTTCTAAATAAACATGTATGTGAGTCAGGGACCCTATAATATCTGTCAGGCTTACTGGAAGCCGGAGGTAAGGAGTCAGGGTTCAGGCTTGACTCTGAAAACACATCAACCACAATGTCTAAAACAGGGGGAATGGCTAAAGGCTTGTGCTGAGGGAGAAGAAGGAAATCCCTGAGCCTCTTTTGATTCTGAGAAGTCTTAGCTCTCCCAGTGAAAATGCTCCCTCAAAGTATGTAAGGTTTCTCCAAATGAATAATCCTCAGGAGGAGATGCAGATTGACTAGACTCCTCGGCATCAGAATCCTCATAGGGAGGTAAAGATAATTCCTGATCAGAAGAGGAATCAGAAGAAATAGAAACCTGATCTGAAGATTCATAATCAGTGTCTTGCCTAGACCTCTTATCTGGAGGGGGATGGGTACCCCTGATCAGGGTTATAAGGTCTTCAGCCATTTTGTTCATCTGTTTTTTTAGGCATAGAGGCCTGTGCACATGGCTCAGGTGTCGGTTTTTTAGTTTTAGAAGTTGCTTTTGTCTTTGATTTTGCAGCTATCATCGGTTTGATATACAAATGTTGAGGTCTGAATACACCCTCAGAAGCCGTTGCCTGCTCAGCGGCTCCAGACCCATCCAAGGGAGATACATCCATCGGTCCAATACCTTGAGAATCTTGTGGCATGCCGGACTCTACATGGGTGTAGGTAGAGGCCTGCGACTCGAAGGTAGCGGGTATCAGGGGCTGCAAAAGCGCCTCACTGAGTACCAGCAAACCGGTGACTGGCTTAGGAAAAGCTTCATCGTCGGTTTTGGATCTTGACTGCCTTTCTCTGCCCTTTTCTTTGTGTTTTTTATGTATTCCGGTAGTCGAGTTGCTATCTGACGACATTTCTGGGTAGTTAAATCTGTTTCCAAAATACTTTGATGCAAAAATATACCGACGCTTAATAGTGCGTTGGTTAAATCTAGCACAAAACCGACAGCCAGGCATGTTGTGATCAGGGCTTAGGCAAGGAATACAGTATAAATGGAAATCCTTATGAGGTATTTGCTTCCCACAAGTAATACAATTATTAACTTTTTCTGACATCGGTAAAAAGCAAGAAAAAAGTTTCCCCAATGGGGTACTTAGCTTTAGTGAAGACTTCGGTTCTGAAACTCAAACTCGAATATTTCTGTAGTCTGCCAACTGGCACTTGCGAAATGCTTCTTCTTCGGGCACTGCATGGCAAGAAAGACTAAAGAAAATGGTGTTGGCTGCATGTTTTATACCCCTGACGACCTGTCGTCATGGAAGAGAAGACAGCAACAGACGCAGGACCCAAGACTTTGGAATTCAGGCCGACTGAGGGCAACCTGCCAGCAGATTACCCAAATATAATGACTGCAACAGTGAAACACGAAGAATATCAGCATAATGGTTGTCCCTGAGATTCTAAGAGTTATACACTACACCCATATTGGTGTCAAGGATCTACCAGATGCAGACAGTTTATGCATTAATAGGAAGGACTTCCACTCCCTGAGGGAATTATTATGTGTGTGTGTGTGTGTGTGTGTGTGTGTGTGTGTGTGTGTGTGAGTGTGTGTGTGTGTGTGTGTGTGTGTGTAAATCTTAGTGTGTTTGCACATCATCCAGACAGTTCACACAATTCACACATTTTGCACACATCTGACATATACCAAATCTCCCTGCAAGGGTACTTTCCACAAGGTCACTTACACCAAATGTAAGGCCTGATGATGGGTATCAGCAAGGTGTACATGGTCATTAGGCTAAAATAACCTTAATTCATCTGAATCCTAATTGGTGCACTGGGCAAACCATACACCCTAGGCTGAATACCAAAAAGGAAAGGAAAACGCCTCCCTTATACTGCTAAACATTAGTAACAAAGACTGCAGTCTAATCACTCTAATCTACTAAACCTGTTGAGTTGGCAGTGCTTAGTCATTGACATTCAGGCAATTATTAAGACTGTCACTTGTGACCCCTAACATCTTCCACCTGGGGTAGACATCCTCTCAGCCCACCCCAGTTATGGTACTGGGGGTACTTAAGCTGTGAGTGTATAAATGATTAAATAATGTTTAGATAACATAAAGTATATAGAGAGAGTTTTATAAATATTTTCTCCTAGTTGCAAAGGTTCTCACAGATTATGTTAACAAGCAGTAATCCTGTTGTGTGGTGTATAAAAAGGACTATGGTCCCGGTAATATGGGATGTTGGCTTCCTGATGCAGGAAAGGTTTATGCCTGGAAGAGTGCTTTTGGAAAGTATGCTGTAACAAAAAGAGACAAGCTGTAAGAAACTGAAGTGCTCCAGAAGCTTTCTAGTAAAAATTCAGACAGAAGGTTGTGTGAAGTCATTCTGCCATTGTAGCAGAATGAGTATGAAAAAGAGTGCAGCTTTCATTACTTCATCTATGCTAAAGACATGTTTGTGAAAACATGGTTCCTGTTTAATAAAAAAAATGAATTACTTTTACAAAATCATCGCCTCTGCTGTTTTATTTAATACCATGGATATATGAAATTATCAATGTTGGGTAACTTGTCATTATGAGAAATAGATCTTGTTGGTGTTTGTTTCTCTGTTAGGCTGTACTTAACATGTTTAATCAAATGAAGCATGTTATTTAATGTGCATTTTAGTTTAGACACTGCTGCATAACCATGGAGCAGTACATATTAACTGCACCTTCCATAAAAATGTGTTTTGGCAGAGGTCAAGCTCCCCATTCCCTGCAGCACCCAATTTAAACCCCACAACTTAAAGATATATTAACTCAAACTGCATACAAATTGGGGAAAGGAGGAACTTCCAATTTCCCAATGTCTGCAAATCCAACAATAAGATGATGAACTCACATTTACTCACCACCAAACTTACACTCAATCATAAATAGTTCAAGAACATCTCTCACAAATACTGACAGTAATGTTATCATTACACATATACAAATATACATAATTTAACACAAAGACATACATACTCCACCAAGGACCTTGTACTCAGAGCACTCACATTTCAACCCTCATCTGAGACCTTCTTGTCTTAATGTGGAACTCTCATAGGTTCATAGGTTTATATGTGTGCACTAGGCTAATGGCCCTGGAGCCTTTACAAGCCTAGCCCATAGGATTACCCTGGCATCATGCCACCCAACCTTAGTTCCCAGTGCCTCTGTTGAGTAGAGCCACTGGAGTGATCCCCGGGGTACATTTTCTATTTCCCATCCACTCATCAAGATTTCTGTTGAAGAGGACAGTGAGGTGCTCTGTTTGACATGTATGGGAAGTCTATTTCATAGCATGGGCAGTCTCTGGGTTATGAACCTGTTCCTCCAGCATGTTCTGTTGATTGTGGTAATGAGGTTGAGGTCTCTGGAGCGGGTGGTGTGGAGGGATTGAGATTTCTTCAAATGTAGCATTTCTAACAGGGCTGGGTCAGACATGGCTTTATAAGTCAAACAGAGATCGCCTCTAAGGAGGCAATATGAGACAGAGAATAGCTGGAGTTTTTTGAGTCTGCCCATATAGAACAAGTGTTTAAAGCCTAGGCTCCTCTTTGTGAGGTACTTTTGTGGCCTGTCCAATTGTTGCAGATGCCTAGTGAGGTACATGCTAAATGGGGCATTGTACTCGATGATTGGCATAATGAGGGAAGAGTAGAGGGAGACAATGACCTTTCTTCCTGGATGCAAAACCCTTAGTAATGAGATGTGCTACACAGAAGGACTTTCTGACCACAGTGGCAATGTGGTGGTCAAAAGAGAGGTTGCTGTCAACCTGTGTTCGCAGATCTCTTATAATGCCTTTTGTGTTCAGTGGACTACCATCGATGTGGTAATTCATGGGAACCGGGTTTTTCCCAAAGGGGATGATGACACATTTTTTGGCATTGAGCTTAAGGCCATGGTTCTGACACCAGTCATTGGTGTCAGTGAGGGCTTTCTGTAGGATGTCAACATCACTTGGGGAGTTAATAATAGCTCCCAACATGCAATCGTCTGCGAACTTTGTCAGCCAGAGTCCCTTCATCTTGGCCTGGACTTCAGAGAAGTAGATACCAAACAGGAGAGGACCCAGGACCGAACCCTGTGGGACTCCATTCACGACTGGTCAGCAGTCTGACTTGGAGTCAGCTATTTTCACATTGTGGGTTCTATCTGTGAGCCAGTTTTCAACTCACCTAGTGATATAGGGGTTGATGCCTAGCTTACTGAGTTTTTCTATGATTCCAGAGTGGGGAATGGTATCAAAGGCCTTGGCCAGATCAAGGTAGGCTGTATGAACCACCTTGCCTTCATCCACAGCTCTGGTGACTGACTGAAAGAAGTCGACCAAGTTGAGCAGGCATGATCGACCCTTCACAAAACCAAACTGTGTGGGACCCAGAGTTTGGAGATTCCCTATATCCTTGTTTATTAGGTCCATGATGATAAGTTCCATAGCTTTTCATATCAGGCTCATCAGGCTAAAGGGGTGATAGTTCCCAGGGTCTGTAGTCGCTTCTTCTTTGTGGAGAGGGATGACTGTAGCAGTGCGCTATTCAGCAGGGACAAAGCCTGAGGTGAGGCTGTGATTGAACAGGGCACACAGGTGAGGTGCCAGTTCACTCTGTAGTTCATGTATAACACAGCCAGAGATATTGTCAAGTCCCATAGAAGCTATATTCTTTGCCTTGGACAGCGCTGTTTTAACCTGTGCAGCAGTAATACTGGGTGTCTGGCAATCTACCGGTATTGCGATTGGTCCTTTGGGGGGGTAAAGTTGGCACTGAATCTGTCGGCCAGTATACTGACAATATCTGTTGGCTCGGTATAGGAGGTACCATTGTGCAGTAGCTCAGAGCATATCTGGGTATTGCCATGGAGATTCTTTACATAACTATAGAAGGCCTTGTGGTTGTCTTTACTATCTGCTGCAATTCTGTTTTCATAGCTAGCTTTAGAGGATTTGATGAGGGATCTCAACTTTTTGTTGAGGCTGATAAGGGAGTTTTTCCAGTCTTGGGACTTCACCTTATTCTGCATCAGTTTCCTCCTTCTGTTGTAGAGTTTGTTTATGGCAGGGGACCACCAGATTGGCTTCCTTTTTTTGGAGGAGAGCGTCTTGGTTCTATTGGGTATGGTGAGATCCATGCATTTGTGTATGTGTTCATACAGTGCATTGGTGTATGATTCGGTGGTTATGCAACTATTCTCCATTTGCATGGGTGCCGTGAAGTTAGCCACCTTTGTTTTTAGGAGCCCAAACTTAGCTTTGGAGAAGTTTTTCATGGTGGTTACCTTTGCTGAGGGGGGGGGGGATTGGAGGGATGTGGATTTTCTAGGTGATTAGTTTGTGGTCGGATCTAACCAGGGAGGAGTTGACTACTGGTGTAGACCAACGGTCACTCATGTTAGTAATGACTAAGTCAAGGATGTTGCTACCTCTAGTGGGAATAAGAACAGATCCAGTGCATTGGAATTAATGAATTCCAGGAAATGTTGGGCAAGTGTATTGGTATATGACTAGTTTTCCCAATTAATGGGAGGGTAGTTGAAGTTGCCCAGTATGAGAGTGTTAAGTTGGACCTTAATATTCTCCAGGGTGCTTAGGAATGTGGAGTGTGAGTCTTGGGACATGGTTGGGGACCTATAGCAGGCTATGACTTGAATCGCTGTCTTACCCAATGTTAGCTGCACCTGTAGTATCTCTGATGCATTATGCTGGGCTACCAGTCTGGAGGTGTGCGCATCCTTTATGAATATGGAAACACCACCGCCTTTGGAGCTTCGGTCCAAGTCCTGGGGTTGAAAGGTGTGGAATGAGTTATAGCCTGGTACTGCATGGGTGCTTTCTGCTGCCTTGAACCAGGTCTCTGTTACAGCACAAATGTCAATGTTCTCCATTTTAAGGAGTGCTTTGAGTGAGTACATTTTGAGATTTAGACTTCTAGTGTTGATTAATATGACCCTCAGACTGCATTTGTTATAAAAATAGAATAATTCTCACTTTGAAAGAACAAACTGCCAACCAAATAAATGGTACTGTCTATACAGAACAAACTACATACACATAGTGAGTAAAGGTTATGTTAGAAAATTAGAATTTTAGGCTGTGGAGGTGTGAAGCACACAAATCCAAGCCTCCACAATCAGGCCAACATACACCAGTTCTCACTCATGGAAACACTCACCCACATGCATGCTGTAATACACACAGACAAGACACACACACACACCTCCCTCACACTGCTTGGCTATACTTACCTGCATCCATATTAGCCCGTCAAAAGAGAACACCTCTGCTTAGGGTAATCTACAAGGGTAGTACCTCGCAGTTAGTTCTGCGCAGCTTTGGGCGTGCCGTCATTGATTGGCACGCCAAATGGGCGGGGATATCCAGGAAGAATGACAGGCATGCAAATTCGCATGTCACTTTGCATACATATATACATATATATATAGTAGAAAAAACATGATTAAACTGTATGTCGGTATGGTGGGCTTCCAATGGGACATCATCTGTAAAAGGAGAGTTAGAGCACCTTGTCATGTGTTTGCAGTCAATCATGTCTGGTCATGCAAAGTACTCCACTTTGTATCTGCAATAAAGAAAAGAGCCTATTTTTTCCTGCACCCTAGCAATGAGAAATGACTCTGACTGTATGCAGTCTTACATATAAATGTAGATCAGTTTTGGAATCTGGGGATGAATGTCACAGTGCTTTGTGCTCCATTTATTGATGACTAGTTCCTACAGTCTATTGCTAATCTGAGCACTCAGCTACATTTCAGGTCATAATCTGTCCCTATATGGGTAGTTATGTCCTGTGGGAGAGGGGACACGAAAATGGCAAACGTCCTGAGATATAAACAACAGGCTTTGTAGCAACAGGCATTCTCGGAAGTGTAAAAAATAAGAAACTCTAATGCCTGGCATTATTGAGTGACAAATCCTCATTGATTTAGCAGAAGACCAAAAATGTAATAAGGAACTAGGCAAAAATATGACTCAAAATCAGGGATATTGTGTAAAACAAGGGACAGTTAGAATACATACATGTATTATTTATTTATATTTATATATATATATATATATATATATATATATATATATATATATATATATATTGTTGATGACCAGGTTAGTCTCAGTAAGCTTGTGGCTTCTTTTAAGTGAAGTCCTGAGTTATCATTTATGCTGACTGGGAGAAGTTTGGCCTGGAGACTGGGAAAAGTTCCCATTTTTTTAAAGTGCTTTGGAATGTTTTGTATCCATCCTGTGCTTTCACCGGCTAAGGTAGATATGGTGTCTGTTTAACATCTCATCCAGACTTAGGAGTTCATCAAATGCTTATGCTGTACTGCAATGTATATAATTGAAAAATGAAGCCAAATATCCACTGTGGGAATAGAAACCACAGTTGTCTTGATATCCCATCATCAACTGCAACTGTGACCACCAACTCTTTATTTGTTTTATATATAGATATATATTTATATAGATTATGTATAGATATATGGATCCCCTTCTAACACTTGAAAAGACATATCATCGAGTTTCAAAGATGAAAATCACGAAAATGAAACACCCAAATGACAAATTTTTCCCAGGACAAGTAAACCTTAGCCCAACATTCCCTTTTCTACACTGGAGTGCGATCCCAGAGTTGGGATATATAGTTGGTGGTAAGGGGTGTAGCCCCCAACCTAAGTGAGATTTATTTACTCCAGTGTTTGTTTTGTTGACGTTTGGGCAAGTGTTTACTTGCCCTGGGAAAAAATTGCCATTCTAGTATTTCGTTTTTGTGATTTTCGTCTTATCAAAATGAAATTCAATGATATTTTGAGTATTAGAAGTAGCTCTGTATATAATATTATATATATACATATATATATATATATATATATATATATATATATATACACACACACACACACACACACACACACACACACACACACACACACACACACACACACACACACACACACATATATGAGAGACAGAGAGAGATATACTGTACATACACACATCCATACCCACATAAACACAAATGCTCACCTAATCTGTATAAAACGTAATACAGATTGACTGGACTGGCCAGGAAATCACTACATAGCCTAAAGTCAGTGTTGTAATTAGGGAAAAAAAAATATCCACCTAATGTAAGCTAAAATGTGGGAACATCTCAACCATATACTAAAATAACTGCTCATGCAGTGCAAGGTAAAGCTACCAACCTACAAAAAAAAAAAAATCAGTGTATGAAGCATCACACTATTTAAACTGTTCATAGGTTCATAGGTGTGTACTAGGCTAATGGCCCTGGAGCCTTTACAAGCATAGACCATAGGATTACCCTGCCAACGTGCCACCCAATGTTAGTTCCTAGTGCCTCTGTCGAGTAGAGCCACTGGAGTGATCCCCGGGGTGAATTTTCTATTTCCCATCCACTCATCAAGATTTCACTTGAAGAGGGCCAGTGAGGTGCTCTGCTTGACATGTATGGGAAGTCTATTCCATAGCATGGGCAGTCTCTGGGTTATGAACCTGTCCCTCCAGCATGTTCTGTTAATTGTGGTAATGAGGTTCAGGTCTCTGGAGGGTGTGGTGTGGAGGGATTGGGATTTCTTTAGTGTAACATTTCTAACAGAGCTGGATCAGAAATGGCTTTGTAAGTCAAGAAGAGATCGCCTCTAAGTAGGTGATATGAGACTTTAAACCATAAATTATTACAGCAGGAAGTACACCACATATATACTTTCTACTTCAAATTTCTCCAGCAGTTTCACCAAACACAGGAGGTGGCTTAATTCACAATTTAGGTAAAGTTCTCCCAAACATAGATATGTTCATTTACCTGTAATGAACAAGTCTGTGATATAAACAAGTCATTTGAATTATTTTAGCAGCCATCTCCTTCTGTGAAGCTGATTGTTTCTCCAAATGACCTTTATAAAACCTACTTGCTACTAAAGCAACAAGACATGGCCTTTATCTGTAAAGCTTGCCAGAAAAGGACAAAAATTCAGACCTCTTCCTTTAACAAATCCTACTAAGTGTAAGTCATAAGCCCACTGCCACTAATAGTAAAATTGTTACAAAATGGCAATTGAAAAAGAAGGCTGCACTAACCCCTCCAAACCATCCAACGTGTCTGTCCTCAGCTGAGGTGAATTCTGTAGAAAATGACAAACATCCATCAATTCATAAGATAGCATACCCAAACATCCCCAAACCCAAATAATTAGCAGAAAATTCTACTAAATCTTGTCTCTCCATAGGAAGCCTTTAGGAGATACCTGAAATCAATACTTCAAATAAATACATGCATTGAATGTCTGAAGACATTTTAAACAGCTCACCATTAAGATTCACATTCATTCAAATTAAAATCATGATCGGTACAGACAACAGTGCAGTTAGTGCCCCATTAAAGGTAAATATGACCATTGTCACCTCTGCTAGTTTAATCCAGTGTCATTAACACATATCCAATAATGATGGCAACAAGCCTGGAATAATTCATATGCAAACGGATTAAGTCAAGCTTCTCTTACCACATACTGTCAGTGTATTGCGGGAGGCTAAAGTATGTAACTATTTTTATAGCTTTAAACAAACTTTTATTTAATGTGCAAAACTTTTAGAAACTGAGGCTTTTCTGTGGAGACTGAGATGTATACAATTTTAAGTGTACTGTTTATGAGCCTGCAACAAATATCAAGCAGCTATGGAAAAATAGAGTGAAAATCTGAGGAACCAGAAATATCAGCTGCCGAGGAGGAAAGTTGTAGAAACAGGATCTGTCATGAGGGGAACATATTCATTGTAATGACCATTTCATCTCACTACAAGATCCAAAACCTCATGGCATATACGTTTGGTTAAGTGTACATAAACTGGCACCTCAAGATGGTCTGAGGAAAAATAGAAAAATACAATTAAAATGCCTTGAATGATAGATACACAATGTGTTTGTAGTAGTCAAGTACAAATTTAATGTTTTTACAAGATACTTACAAGTACACATTTTATAAAAATGATCATCCCTATGCCTATGTGCAAGACATTTATAATGCAGCTGTATAGTATCTATATTAAAATATACCCAGAAAACATTACAAAACAGTGTAAAGGAAGTATGTAGTTCAGTGAGAAACACTAATTATGTAAATATATGCACTTTTATCATTAAACATAGTCCACAGAGCCTAAGACGACCCTATCCTGTCAGACCAATTACACATTTGCAAGTCCCGTGAACATCCGCTCAAGGGAGCTCAGTCTCTTTTGCACCTTAACAAGAACATGTTGGAGGGGCAGGTATGTATGTCACATAAAATACCAATTCTATGGACCTGGCATACACACCACATAGAGTAAAGCACTTCTCTTACTCTGCTAGAACATAATTTGGGGGAATGGAGGAGTAACTCCAAATTCACCAGCGGTTTACCATTCATGCTCCTCGCGTACAGGGTCCACAAGTCATGTCCCAACATGTCCTTGCTCTCCCCACATCTGTGTTATTTATATATTCAAAAGACTATATCACTGAATTTAATTTTGTGAGATGAAAATTGTGAAAACTCAGGTTGACAGCAACCTTGCCTTTAACAACCATGTCTCCAGAGTGGTAAGAAGGGCATTCAACATGACTCACCTCATAAGTAAGGGCATTGCCTTGAGAAAAAGTGAAGTTACCACCTCCCTGTACTGCAGCAAGTGGAGAGACCATAAAGGTTCCTCACAAAGAAAATTAAAGGTCTTCAGCAGCAATACTATGTGGATCAGCTGAAATCACTGTAATTTTATTCTGTTTCACAGACTACTCAGAAGAAATCTCTGCCTTGCATATAAGGTGATCTCTGACAACGTTTTACTGGAAATGCTGCACATCTGCAAGGCAAATGGCACACAGTTTACTCTCTGTAAAGACCTAAACCTGGTATGTGACATCAATAGAACTTGCTGGAGGGACAGATTTGTCTCCCAGAGGTTACCAAACCTTTGGAATAGACTCTCACTTGACATCAAAAAGAGCACCTCATTG
Source organism: Protopterus annectens (assembly GCF_019279795.1). Classification (NCBI taxonomy): domain Eukaryota; kingdom Metazoa; phylum Chordata; order Ceratodontiformes; family Protopteridae; genus Protopterus; species Protopterus annectens. Next base: position 1,515,377,304 of record NC_056741.1, read on the forward strand.
GCCCTCTTTAAACACAGTGTGCATGACTGTATGGGTAACCATAAACTCACCCCAGGGGTTCCACCTGTGTCCCTCTTGGACAGGGGCAATAGGTGCTGATCGTGGTAACAAGAGTAAAATTTGGCAAGGTTTGTAAGGGCCCTCACTCCATTAGTCTATTAACTTCCTATGAAAATATGATCCTATACAAAGCCTGAAAACTATCATGGGAATGTAAGGCTAGTCTTAAGATTCTGACAGATCAGTAACTTAGTAAGTACCTATGAACCTATTTAGATGCTATGAAAACACACACACACACACACACACACACACACACATATATATATATATATATATATATATATATATATATATATATATATAAAATGGATCCCCTTCTAATACTTGAAAGGCCATATCATTAAATTTCATTTTTGCAAGAAGAAGATCATAAAACAAAATACTCAAATGGCAAATTTTTTTCCAGGACAAGTAAACAGTTGCCAATCATGCCCTTTTCTACACTGTAGTGTGATCTTGGAGTTGGTATATATAGTCATGGGGGTATAGGGGCTATAGCCACTCACCTAGGTGGGTTTTATTCATTCCAGTGTGTTTATCTTTGATGTTTGGGTGAGTGTTTACCTGCCCTGGGAAAATTTTGCTGTTTGAATATTTCATTTTTGCAATTTTCATCTCACAAAAATGAAATCTGATGACATGGCCTTTCGAGAATTAGAAATATATATATATATATATATATATATATATATATATATATATATATATATATATATATATCACACACACAACATATATATATATATATATATATATATATATATATATATATATATATATATATCTATGGGTCCACTATGTAATCCTGAAATACTGAAATAACGAATTTCAGTATTTCAAAATTACATAGCCGAAAACTCAAAGTTCCAAAACCGGCAGCAGCATGAAATTCAAAATTGCAAAGCACGGAGATGTTGAATTTCTGTTTCTGCTGGTGCGGTGTGTGGATGGATGGGTGGAAGTTTAGGTAAGTATGTATGTGTAAGTGTGTTGGTTAGGGGCTTTAGTGTGTGTAAGTGTGTGTTGTGACTGTGATGTGTATGTGTGTGAGGGACTGTAAAATGTGTGGGTGTGAGTTTCAATTGTGTCTGTTTGTGCGATCTCGGATTTAGAATATATAAGTAGGGGGTTATGGGGGGCAGAGCCCCCAACATGGGGAGTGCAGGAGAGCTTGCCCCCTGCTTATCTGTAGTGTAGAATCATTTACTTGATTGTTGGGGGGAGCTGTGTGCATGTTTATGTGTGTGCTGTATGTGTAGCGTAACTTCGGGATTTTGAATTTCGCGGTTATGTGGTTTCGGTAATGTTTGTTGTGGTTGGGTTTTTGGCTATGTAATTTCGAAATACTGAAATTCAGGATTTCAGTATTTCGAGATTACATAGTGGACCCATATATATATATATATATATATATATATATATATATATATATATATATATATGTTGTTGTTGTTGTGTCTTTCGGCTTTTCCTGGTTAAGGGTCGCCACAGCGGAACTCCGGTCCACTAATGATTGGCAGTAGATTTTTACATGCCGAGTTGCCGGCCCTGATGCACAACCTTCAACAAAGGTATGTCCATTCGTGTATGTCTCCATACAGAAGACACTCTAGCTGAGAATCGAACAGGACAACGTCTTACTGTGAGGCGACAATGCTACCGCAGCACCACCACCACAGTATACCCACAGTATATATATATATATATATATATATATATATATATATATATATATATATATATATATATACATATATATACACACACACACACACACACTATATATATATATATATATATATATATATATATATATATATATATATATATTGATAGATATATATTGATAGATATAGAGAGAAAGAGAGAGCATACATTATACATATACTTAGGGTTACCACCTGTCCCTTTTTGTGAGGGACAGTCCCTCTTCGGGCAGTTGTGTCCTGCAGGAAAAAACAGCAAATGTCTTGAGATTTTACAAAAAATATTGCCTAAGTTTTCTGTAATAGTTGCATAATTCAGTTATTTTGAATTTAAAACACCTAAATGCTATAAGAAATAGTGTAAGTAATTTAAATACTAAATGAATAAGCTTTTATTTTGGCAAAGAAGTGAAGTTCTGTCATATGCATTGGCCATGTGTATGTTTTGTACTGCAAAATTTCACATTTCTACAAAAAATGTCCCATTCTGGACATCTGAAAAGGTGGCAAACCTACATATACTAGAAATGAAATTTAACATCATACCGGAATAAAAAAAGAAAGCAGTGTATCCTATGTTGTGACATAATAATAAGAAGAAAGTACAGTTTTGTACCTACCATAAATGTAGATGTCCGAACTGGATAGCATCTGCAGTCATAACAACTGGGTTGTCCTGTCGTCAGGCAGCCCTTCGGTCGGCCGGATTCCAAAGTCCGGGTCCGGCTTCGGCTGATGTCGCACTTCACCCAACGTCATCTCTGCTGGTCTTCGGGTATAAAGGCATCAGCTGACGCCATTTTCTTCAGTGTTTCTTCCCCCAGATGCCAGTTGCCCTCTTGGAAGGCTAAATTTTGGGTAAAAATGCCAATGTTTCCCAAAGGATAGAAGGCAAACACAAAAAATAAGCATGTATGTACATATATACAAACAAATACACCATAAGAGACTCCCCCCCACCAGCTAGCTATTAGGAGGGTAAATACCCTAGGAGTACCACAGAGGGGAAGGAGGGAGGGTAATCCTGACTGCAGATGCTATCCAGTTCGGACATCTACATTTATGGTAGGTATAAAACTGTACTATGTCCTTCATGGATGCATCTGCAGTCATAACAACTGGGTAGAATAACATAGCCAACTAGAGGAGGAGGAAGAATAGATTATGGTGTGGTTAGGATCCCTTGCAGTACAGCAGTGGCAAACTCTGCTCGGGATCTGGAATACAGAGGTAAATTATAATGCTTGGCAAATGTATGCACGGAGGTCCAAGTAGCCGCCTCAATAATGTACTTGGTTGCCACTCCTCGTAAGAAGGCTGTGGTAGTGGCTGTTGCTCTTGTAGAATGAGGTCGTATGTTCTGTGGAATTGGTTTTCCATGGAAGGAGTAACAGAATCGTATGCAATTTCCTATCCATTTGGAGATTGTCTGTTTGGAAATTGCTTTTCCTTCCCTTCCTGTTGCATAGGCTACAAAAAAGTTTTTCTGTTACTTTTTGTTCTGTCCAGGTAGTAGCGTAGCTGTCTGTGTACATCCAAGGTATGCAGCATTCTTTCCCCTCTGTTTTGTGGGTTGGGGAAGAAGGTAGGTAGGTGGATTGCCTGGTTTAAGGACACTCTGGATACCACCTTAGGCATAAATGTAGGATTAGTCCTCATGGACACTCTGTCTTGGTGGAAGATTAGGAAGGGTTGTACTGCCATTAGGGCCTGAAGTTCAGAAACCCTCCTTGCTGAGGTTATTGCCAGTAGGAAAGCAGTTTTCCATGAAAGATGCTGTAGGTCTGCTGTTGCTGCTGGTTCAAAAGGTGCGAGTGTCAACTTTTCTAGCACAAAGTTCAAATCCCAAGCTGGCAGTGGTGGTTTCCTAGGAGGTTTTACATTCTTGATCCCTCTGAGGAACTGCCTGAGTAGAGGATGTGAGGAGACAGGTGGATCAAAGCTGTATTCTGCTGAAATAGCTGATGCATGTATCTTGATGGAGGAATAGGACAGGCCTGTATGTAGAAGCTCTGCCAAGTACTCCAGAATGTTAGCCATATCTGTATTCGACACATCCTTCCCTCTTTCAGCACTCCAAATGACAAACCTTTTCCATTTCCCTGCATAGTTCCTTCTTGTTGAAGGTCTGCGGGCTTCAAGGATAATGTCTTTAACCCTTTGGGAGAGATCTGGAATAGTTGCTGCTATGTGATGTGCCATGCAGTCAGCTGCAACGTTTTTAGGTTTGGATGCATGATGCTGTAGTTGTTCTGAGTTAACATCAAAGGCATCAGGGTATTGACCACATTTTGTCCCGAGACATGCTCCTCAGCAATGGGTACCAGTGTTGTCTTGGCCAGTTTGGAGCTATCAGGATTATCCTTGGACGTTCCTCCTTGATTTTTAGTAATACCTTGTGTATCAAGGGAAGAGGTGGGAATGCATATGCTGTCAGGCCTTTCCAACTGAAGGAGAGCGAATCCACTTTCGATGCTAGTGGATGGAATGTCCTTGTGCAGAATTTTTTGAGCTGGTGGTTGAGAGGGGAAGTGAATAGATCTATCTGTGGCATTCCCCATTTCTTTGCGATGGTCTTGAAGATGTCCGGGTGTAGCATCCATTTGTGAGCATCCGAGGTGGTTCTGCTTAACATGTCTGCTAGAGTGTTCTCCTTTCCCGGTACAAACATTGCCTGTAACTGGATGTTGTAGCTGAGTGCCAGGTTCCAAAGGTCCAAAGTCATTCTGCATAGGGGTATGAATGAGTGCCTCCCTGTTTGTTGATGTACCACATGACTGTGGTGTTGTCTGTCCTTATCATCAAATGGCCTTCTTTGAGAAATGGTCTGAATTTTTGGATTGCCAGTTTTACTGCCAGCATTTCTTTTAGGTTGATGTGCAGGTGAAGCTGGTCCTGTCCACAATCCTTGCACGCATTTGTCCAGCATGTGAGCCCCCCTCCTAGGTCTGAGGCGTCTGTTGTGATGGTTTGGCTTGCTTGATATTTGTGAAAGGGTAAGCCTGGGTTTGACTGGCATGCTTGAGCCCACCATAGAAACTACTGTTTTAGGCATGGAATTAGTGGAATTTCTGCTTCTAGGCTGTGCCTGTGTTGGGACCATAAATTCTTTAGGTACCACTGTAGTTTTCTCATATGCAGTCTGGCATGTGGAACCAAGATTATGCATGATGCCATGAAGCCCAAGGCCTGCAGAACTTTTCTTGCTGTTAGCTTGCTGTGGTTTGTTAGTGCCAAGAAGTAAAGAGGAGATCTTTCGTTTTTCTGCAGTTAGGAATGCCATTTGTTTTACTGTGTCCAATTCCACGCCCAAGAATGTCCTTGTTTGGGATGGAATCAGCCTTGATTTTTGCAAATTGACTGTGTATCCCAGTGCTTGTAGCAAGTAAATGACCCTTTGTAAATCTGTTGTCAGCTTGCTTTTGTTGTCCCCTTGTAGCAGGCAGTCGTCCAGGTATGGATAAATTTGGATTCCCTGTAGTCTGCAGTGGGCGATTACTGATGCCAGGCATTTTGTGAATACTCTGGGCAGTAGATAAGCCAAAGGGCAATGCTGAGAATTGATAGTGCTCTGATCCTGCAAGAAATCTGAGGTATCTTCTGCAATTTGGTCGAATGGGGACGTGCAGGTATGCCTCCTTGAGATCTAGAGTTACCAGCCAACACTCCTTGCCCAGCATGGGAAGAAGTTGCTGTAGGGTCAGCATCTTGAATTTTGGGACAATGATGTATGTGTTTAAGGTGGACAGATCGAGAATAGGTCTCCAACGTTTTTCCTTTCTTGGAACTAGGAATAGTCTGGAGTAGAATCCTTTGCCTTGTTCTGTTATTGGCACTCTTTCCACAGCTCTCATCTTTGTTAATTGCATTATCTGCTGTAGAGCTTCTGTTTTTTGATTTGGAGGTAGGTTTGGCATTCCTCTTTTGACTGGTATAGTGTGGAAGTGGAACCGGTAACCTTGGTCTATGGTTTGCAAAATCCACTTGTCTTTTGTGATATAGTGCCAGTTCTTTGAAAATAAGGTTAATTTTCCGCCTAAGGGTGCTGCTATTTGTTCCCTGGTAGGTGGAGTTAGAATCAAGTCACTGTGATTGCCCTGTTGTAGTGGTAGTGGCTGTGCCTGTGGCTCTGTTATTACCTTGCCACTGTCGTCCTCTGTAGGCACCCCCTCTGGATTGATTTCTGCCTCTGGAACGTCTATTCCTGCCCCTTTGGGATCTTGTGGAGTCAGGAAAGGACCAATTTTTGGCAGGCCAGTTCCTGCTAAACCTTGGAGGCTGAACCTGCAAGAAATCTTTAACCGTTTGTACAGATTTTGCCTTTTCTTCCATTTTCTTTATTACCTGCTGGGCAGGTGTACCAAACAAACTGGTCTTATCCATAGGAGCATCTAATAACTTAGCTTTAACATGATCCGTAAAACTTGTTCCTTCAGCCATGCATGTCTTCTTATCACTGTGCCAGTCATGGCTGATCTAAATGAAGCCTCCAGTGCATCATAGCCACATTTTAAGGAATGGTTACTAACCTGTTGTATGTTATTTACCATTTCTAATAGATTTTCTTATCTATAGAGTCATCAGAGGATAGCTTTTAGTTAACTGATCAAGCATAAACTCTTGGTATTGTATCATGTGAAACTGACAGTTTAAAGCTCTAGCTGAGACAGTACCAGACGTGTAGACTTTTTTCCCGCATCTGTCTAAGGACCTGGCTTCCCTTTCAGAGGGAATAGGGTTTTGCTGTGGTTGAGGCTACTGCCTTAGGGCCCTGGGATATAGTTTCGGGTCTGCAAGTGGGGCCTTGTATAGGTGATGATGAGTGTCTGGCACCCTGTAAAATCTATCTGGTTTGGCAGGTGCTGGAGGTAAAGAATCTGGTGCAGTGCAAACATCATTAAATGCATCGTCCACAACAGAGAGGACAGGAGGTATAGCTAAGGGCCTGTGTTGTGGTAGGTGTAGAAAAGTCCTAAGTCTTTTTCTGGAGTCTGAAAAATCCTGTTCCTGCCATTGGAAATGTTCTCTCATGGCATGTAAGGTTTCCCCAAAGGAGAATTCTTCTGGTGGGGAAGCAGCTGGAATGGATTCTTCAGCATCTGAGTCCTCAAAATTGGAGAAAGGAGCCTCTGGCTGGTCTGTAATAACTGAGTCTTCCGCAGAATCATCAGAGGACACAGGCTCGAGGGCTCTGCTCTAGGTCTCTTTTCTGGGAGCTGAGAGGCCCTGTCTGGGTGAGATTGAGATCCCCTAATTAAGGATATTAAATCTTCTGCCAGAGTAAGCATTTGTGAACTAGAAGTGGGCCTGGTTGAGGGGGGTTTAACAGGCACTGACTTAGTAGATTTGGCTGCTTTAGCCCTGGCGAAGGCCTTAATAGACATGGCTGCAGGAGGCCTAGCAGCACCACGTGCTGGGGTAGAGACATCCAAAGGGATGGTGTCTGATAAGTCACTAGTAACCACTGTAGTAGGTAAAATTTCAACCTCAGTAGTAGTCATTGATTTGGCTGTACTCTGATCAGTTTTCTCGGTTTCGGCCGAAACCGAGACACTCGCGGTTTGCTTAACCATGGTTTCGGCCGAAACCGCGGACCGCGAGTGTCGGTCTTTTTCTTTGCGTTTTTTAACAATTTGGGTAGTCGGAGGATCCGATGGCATAATGTACGCAAATTCAGAGCCGAAAAACTGTTCAGCAAACTCCGACCGACGTCTAAGCGTTCGTCGGTTGAAAGAAGCACAGGCCGAACAGGCTGCTACGTCGTGGTCTGGACCTAAACAAGGCAAACAGTAAGAGTGGAAATCTTTATGAGGTATTTGTTTCCCACAAGTTAAACAGTTATTGACTTTTTCTGACATCGGCTGAGGCAAGAAAGAGTCCCCAACGGGGTACTTAGCTTTTAGAAGTCTTCGAAGGAGTATTCGGTAGTAGTAATCTCTGGATCTGACCGACCAGCACTTGCGAACAGCTTCTGCTTCGGGCGCCACGCGGCAAGAAAGACTGAAGAAAATGGCGTCGGCTGATGCCTTTATACCCGAAGACCAGCAGAGATGACGTCGGGTGAAGTGCGACATCAGCCGAAGCCGGACCCGGACTTTGGAATCCGGCCGACCGAAGGGCTGCCTGACGACAGGACAACCCAGTTGTTATGACTGCAGATGCATCCATGAAGGACATCAGTATTGAACAACAGACTTCAATAGTAGACAAGCACTGCCAGGTTGTGCTGATCTGCTCAATTTCAAAATTGCTGTAAAACCTCTAAATCATGGTCAAATAACATTTTTTTAACCCAACATAACATACAAACTTCCCCCTTCCAAAGTGTCTTTGAAGGCAAACCCTTAATCTAAATATGACCCTGTTCCTACCTCCAACTTTATACCTCACCTTATGAAAAAAGCTCTTTCCATAGCACTATCACTACACGACACTCACACGCACTTAATGTATACCAGCAGGCGCGCGCGTGCGTGCACACACACACACACACACACACACACACACACACACACACACACACACACACACACACACACACACACAACAATAAACGTATTCCTTTCTGTTAACCTTACTTTAAAATATTCACACATACCCTCCCATCCTTAAAGCCAAATTAGCATATCACACATTTTCCATAAGAATGAACCACAAACTCCAGTAATATAGCTTCCAAAATCACTGAAACTTTAATAATCCACAAATATGGTTAAGCGCTGTCTTAATAATCCACAAATATGGTTAAGCGCTGTCGTCTAGACCTATAGACACCATCAGAACCTTTCCCAGTGACTTATTTAAACATTTCCTATAAGCATAAGTAGTTCGACTTCCTCTTTTTGACCCCAGCAGTTGACAGAGTGTTTTTGATTTATTTCCATAGGGAAGACTAAGCAAAGGACCCCTGGGCACCTCCTTGACTGCTCATCATCTCCCAGATCATGCCTGTTCCCATCTGGTTCCCCATCCTGTCCACCTAGCAGCATCCAGACAGATTCCTTCCTTTCTTTCTTGTTTTCTCACACAGTCTTAAGCTTTGACCTTTTCCTTCAGCCTGTCAAAGCCCTCTAACTGACCAAGACTACATTGCAGTAACTCTAAAGGATATACATGAACTGTATTGGAGGTCTAGAGAAGAAAAAGAGAACTAGGTGCATGAATTAGATTTTAGAGCTTTTTAGCAATCTTTTGATCTAGTTATGGCCTGAACAAAAATCATGACTAAGGCAAGATACACAGTCTTAATTTTTGTCTTTTAAGGAAGGAATAGATTATGTACAAGGCTTAATGTACAACACTAACAAACCAGTAGTTCAGAATACACTGAGAATACACATGTCTGAGGATATATAAATCAGTCTATTTAGGACATGTTGTTTATGCCTTGTAGCCTTTTAGTAAAGTATTACTATAGGTGTCCCAGTTGTTGCATGTGCCTGGACACACACATGACAAAGGAGGCATTATATTATGTTATATAATTATGCTAATGAGGCCTAGTGAGCCTAATTCAGCCTAATGATTGCTGAGTAAAGGGAGATAATGACATCCTCTAGATCTAGACACATTCCTTTTGTTATAAGCTGTGCAATATAAAATAACTTTATTACAACAATGGACATGTTGATCAAAGTTAGGTCACAGTTCACATAACTTCTGTAATCACAGACAACTGGGTTATCTCTTAGGGGCATATTGTTAATGTGGTAGTTTCCTGGGATAGATGACTTCCCAAAGGATACAAGAATGCAGTTTTGTCATTTAGATTCAGTCCACAATTTTGACACAAGTTATTTACTTGGGCAAACCTTCCTGCAGGATGGCTAAATCACTTGGGGATTCATTGACTGTTCCTAACATGCACTCATAGGTTCATAGGTTGGTACTATGCTATCAGCCCTAGGGCCTATACAAGCCTAGCCAAACAATTCCCCGGATATTTCTTCCCACAATATTTACTTCCCTGGACCCCTGTCTAACAGGGGGACGGACGTGATCCCTGGGGTGAATTTCCTATCTCCCATCCAATCGTCAAGGTTCCTTTTGAAGAGGGCAAAGGAGGTGCTCTGCTTGACATGTTTGGGCAGTCTATTCCAGAGTATGGGGAGTCTCTGGGTCAGGAACCTATCCCTCCAGCATGTTTTGTTCATTGTGATGACAAGGTTCAGATCCCTGGAGCGTGTGGCTCTGAGGGATTGGGATTTCTTTAAGTGGAGCATGTCCGACAGCTCAGGGTTTGACATGGCCTTGTATGTTAAGCAGAGATCACCTCTGAGGAGACGATATGCCACAGAGTATAGCTGGAGTTTTTTTAGATGGTCAGCATAGGGCATCTGCTTTAGGGCTGTGACTCTTTTAGTGAGGTATTTCTACGGCCTTTCCAGCTGTTGCAGATGTCTTGTGAGATACATACCAAATGGGGCGTTGTACTCTATAATGGATCTAATGAGGGATGAGTACAGTGGGACAATGACCTCCTTTTTTCTGGATGAAAAGCCCTTAGTGATGAGGTGGGCCACACAGAAGGATTTCCTGACTGTTGTGACAATGTGGTTATCGAAGGGGAGACCACTGTCCACCTGTGTCCCTAAGTCTGTCATCACACTTTCGATGTTTAGTGCACTGCCACCTATGTGGTAATTCATGGGTACATATTTCTCCCAAAGGGGATAACTATACATTTCTTGGCATTAAGCTTGAGCCCATGGCTCTGGCACCATCTGTAAGGCCCTTTTGTAAAATATCCACATCATTTGGGGATTCTATAATGGCTCTCAATTTGCAGTCATCTGCGAACTTTGTTACCCAGAGTCCCTTAGTGTTGGCCTGTACTTCAGAGAAGTAGATGCCAAACAAGAGCAGTCCCAGGACTGAACCCTGCAGTACTCCACTTGTCACTTGTCTGGAGCTGGATTTGGAGTAGGCTACTTTTACAGTCTGGGTTCTGTCAGTAAGCCAGTTGGCAACCCATAAAGTGATGTAGGGATTTATGCCCAGTTTAGTAAGTTTATCTATGATTCCAGAGTGGGGGATGGTGTCGAAGGCCTTGGTGAGGTCCAAATAGGCTGTGTGGACCGTCTTACCCTCATCCACAGCTCTGGAGACTGATTCGACGAAGTCAATCAGGTTCAGAAGACAAGATTGTCCCTTCACGAACCCAAACTGGGTGGGGTCTAGTGTCTGAAGGTTGCTAATGTCTTTGTTTATAAGTTTCATGATAATGCGTTCCATGCCCTTGCATTATCAGCAAACTTAGTCAGCATCCCCCCAAATTTGTATAAAACAACTCCATGATGACCATACCTTGGAAAAAAAAGGAATATTCTGAGAAATGGCATACTGAGCTTAGAATATACAAGTCTGTTCTTTCAGCCAGCCATTTAGTCTCCGTATTATGGGACTTGCATTAGTGGATCCCAACATTTTAAATGGTTACCGGGGAATAATAAAGAATTCATTCTGAAGGGAAGGGACATTGGAATCTTGACCAGATCTGCTGATAATTGAAACTGGGTTTATTGCAATGCCTGCAGCAAGTTTAAGGTGCTCAGCGGGGAGATTTGCAGAAGGATAACAGGGTTTCAGTTTCTTTAGTACCAACATAGGTTCATAGGTTCATAGGTAGATACTAGGCTATCTGCCCTAGGGCATTTATAAGCCTAGCCAGAGTGTATTTGGCTTCCGCCTCCCTATTAGATTAGCCTACTGTGCCTCTGTAAAGTAGGTCACAGAAGGTACCCTTTTAAGATTAGTTTACTGTGCCTCTGTCTAGCAGGGACACAGAAGAGATCCCGGGGTGAATTTGCGATTTCCCATCCCGCAGCGTCCATTTTTACGCTTGAAGAGGGAGGGCTATGTCTAACATGAATTGGGATTTTATTCCAGAGTAAGGGGAGCCTCTGGGAAATTAATCTGTCCCTCCAGCATGTCCTATTTATTTTTATGCTGAGGTTTAGCTTCCTGGAGCGTGTATCTCTAAGGGACTTGGATTTTTTGAGGTGGAGCATGTCCATTAATTCTGGGTTTGACATGGCTTTGTACGTCAGGCATAGATCGCCTCTGAGTAGGCGGTAAGCAACTGAGTAGAACTGGAGTTTCTTTAGTCGAGCTGCATAGGACATCTGTTTGTAGCCCATGATCCTCTTGGTGAGGTACTTTTGGTGTCTCTCCAGTTGCTGCAGGTGTCGGGTAAGGTACATCCCAAAAGGGGCATTGTATTCAATTATGGGCCTGATGAGAGACGAGTAGAGGGGCACAATGACCTCTCTTGATCTAGATGAGAACCCTTTTGTGATAAGGTGGGCTATATAGAAGGTCTCTCTAACCACTTTGGCAACGTGATTATCAAAGGAGAGATTACTATCTACATTGGTCCCCGAATCTCTAATTACTTCTTCCGTACTTAATGGATTACCACCTATGTGGTTAATTTGTAGGCACCTTGTTTTTCCCAAAGGGGATGACTATGCACTCTTTAGCATTTAGCTTGAGGCCGTGGCTCTGGCACCAAGCATCTGTCTCTGTGAGACCCTTTTGAAGGATGCTTGTGTCAGCTGGAGATTTGATTATAGCCCCCAGTTTGCAGTCATCTGTGAACTTTGTCAGCCATAATCCCCCCGTGTTAGCCTGAACCTCAGAGATGTATATACCGAACAAGAGAGGTCCCAGAACTGAGCCCTGTGGGATGCCACTTGTAACTGGTTTGGATTCGGACATGGCACCTGCGATTCTGACCATGTGGGTTCTATCTCTGAGGCAGTTGATATAGGGGTTGATATTTAAGCTGGTAAGCTTATTTAGGATGCCCGAGTGGGGTATTGTGTCGAAGGCTTTTGCAAGGTCCAGGTAGGCTGTGTGGACTACCTTGCCCTCATCTATGGCTTTGGTAACTGTTTCAAAGAAATCAACTAGGTTTAAGAGGCAAGATCTGCCCTTAACAAAGCCGAATTGGGTAGGGTCCAGTGTCTGGAGGCTCCCAATGTCTTTGTTTATGAGTTCCATGATAATATGCTCCATAGCTTTACAGACCAGACTAGTCAGGCTTATGGGGTGATAGTTCCCGGGGTTTGTTGCGGCACCACCTTTGTGGAGTGGGACCACTGTTGCTGTACGCCATTCATTGGGTGCATATCCTGTAGTAAGGCTAAGTTTGAACAGTGACTTAATGTGAGGGTTCAGTTCTTCTTGGAGATCGTGTAAGACACAGCCTGGGACACCGTCTGGTCCCATAGATGCTGTGTTTTTTGCTTTGGAGAGGGCAGCTTTCACCTGTGCATCTGTGACGTCAGGGAGGTTGCATTCAGTTGGGAGAGACATTTGCTCCTTTGGGGGAGAAGGAACATATGCTATAAAAACTCGCCATAATCTACAAAAACACATTATCTATAATTAAATATGAAATACAACCAATTTCAGCAAAGATGTTTTCAATGAAACACTAAAGCAATATAAATGTAATGTACTTGGAACAATGCCACTAGGTACTGCTGTACAATACTTTAACATATTCTTACAGAACTTAAATAAGACAGCACCAGTACATAATAAAAAAAGTAAAGTCCAAACACACACCATGGCAGACAAAAGAAACAAAAAAAATCATGATAAAAAGGGTTAAAGCTTGGAAAAATTTGTTTAAAACTAGAACTCAAAATGTCTTCCAGCAATTTAGACATCTTAGTAAATTTGCAAAACTCCATGTCCTACAGGATATGCAAACATACTATATCAACCTACAAGATAAAAACCAAAACAACCCACAATTTTTCAAGTCAGAACTAAAACTACTCTACCCTGGCAAGGCCCCCCCACTCCCTCTCCAAAAACAGACAATACGACAGACTATCCACACACAGTTTAATTCTTACTTTAGACAACCAATATCATCTCTCTTAGACTCTAATACATCTGTCCCCTCTTTAGCCTTGTCTAATGAAAACCACCCATAGCTCTTCAGTTTTAGTCTAGTACCTACCTGGCTCATAAGGAAGTTTCTCCTTGAACTAAAAACTACTTCCATACCTGTAGACAAACTACCCTCAGACTATCTAAAAAAGGCCACAGAAGTCACAGCCTTCCCTATATCCATACTACATACATAATAGGTCCATAGCAGAAAGATGTATCCCTTCACTGTGGGAAAAATCCTACATCATACCACTGCACATAGGTGGCACATCTACAGAGTTTAATAACTACAGACCAATAGTGATTCTCTTCCCCCTCTGCAGAATATTAGAGAAATGCATCCATGTGCAGCTGATGTAATACCTAACCTCAAATAACCTGCTCTCAGAAACGCAGCATGTCTTTAGGTTCCATCACAGCACCAGTACTGCTCTGCTACATGTTGCCAATGTAATAAACAAACATACAAACAATGGTCAGCTCGTGTTCACCATATTCTTAGACTGAATCTGAAACTATTTCACACCAGCAAATGCTTGTTTGATTCTCCTCAGTAGCACGTTCACAATACTCCTTGTTGTGGTTTCTTAGTTACCTATCTGGAACGCAACAAGCTGTTAAATGACAACAAACCTACTCATCCTTTCAACCAGTTACTACAGGTGTTCCTCAGGACTCTGTCCTGGATCCTCTCCTATTTAATATATTTATTAATGACCTGCACACTTCTACTCACCATGCTAGTTTAGTTCAGCATACAGATGACTCAACATTAGTGTGTGTGTGGCCTCATCAATAAATACGCTCCAAGACATTACCCAAAAAGCTTGTAGAAGCTCAGCTCAAAGAATCAAACCTCCTTCTCAACCCCCAAGAAAACTGAGTTAATGCTTTTCACCTCAAAAAGTTGCCAAAATCAAAAGCAGTCTTTTACCATAAAATCAGCAAATGCTGTCACTGAAACTGTAACTCACAGTAAACGTCTAGGTGTTATAATAAATGACAAAATCAAATATGACCAGCATATACTGCACAGCATTAAATATACACACCAGAAACTAGCCTGCCTTTATAGGATCAATGGATTTTTTCCAGATACTGCAAGAAAAACTTTAGCCACCGCCTTCTTATCGCCAACTTTCTTATACTCTGGTCCTATCCTAACAAACTTACACAATGCTCAAAGAAACTTACCTCTTGCTACAATAAAATAGGTACATTTTCCACCAATCTCCATTATAGCACCCACCACTGTCATAGCTTAAAGCAATTAAACTGGCTTGAACTATACAACAGCTTAACATATTCACAAGTAACTACAGCACACAAATGCATTCATCATCCAGAAAAGTACACTGCACTACATAACTTATTACTACCCTACTGTCTAGCAATGGCCCTCCATTCAATAACAAATTTGTACTACTCACAAATAAGTCAAATAATGTTGCTCTTCTCCCAATACATTGCTAAACTCTAGAATAGTATCCCACACAAATAAAACTCTCCAACAAACTTACTAGTTTTAAAGCACTGCTTAAACATCTTAACCAGTCCTGATCCTGACATGCTCAGGATACGTTTTTGTACAGGAGTAGGGGCAAAGTAGGGTGGAATGGATGAGGAAGAGAAGCAATGGTCATCACCACAAAAAGTGATTTTAGACAAGAGTGGGTTGGGATTAGTTATTTATTTTTTTATTTTATAAAGTTTATCAATTTATTCCTGGTTATGTCAAAGTGAATCGAATGGTTAGATGTGGTGAATAGGTTGGACATTATGACGTTACATAAATTTGAGGAAATAGGTATGAAGGAAGGTTTAGCCCGAGTATAGGTATGATGGTTGGTAGTGTGTGTGTGTGTGTGTGTGTGTGTGTGTGTGTGTGTGTGTGTGTGTGTGTGTGTGTGTGTGTGTGTGTGTGTGTGTGTGTGTTGGTGTATAAAGTGTACTCATACCATGGTATGTATTAAGCTGACACAAAATGAAAAGTAAAGATGTGAAGATGGTAGACAAGAGTATTGTGGACTAGTTGAGGAGGAGATTATAATTAAATTAAAAGAAATAAATGTAAAAGGAGAAAGAAGGAAACTAAGGAGAAAAAAGAAGATAGTGGAATTGCCTTGCTGAACAGTCCAGGCAGGATTGTCCCTTATTATGGAGATGGAGAGTAGTAAGATTTTAATAGGGAATAGTCCGTTAGAGAAATGTAGAATAAATGAAGACACCCTCATATATTAGCAGGGCAAGGGCACAAACCCCTTAATGACTTCCCAAGAGAGAGTGCCTCGTGGTCAGGAAAATGCATGTATGTCTGCCTACAATAAAAAATGAATGGACCCAAGACCCTTTGGATAAGGGAACTGATATTTGACTGACATGGAAGAAATACTACTTAGAAAAAATCCAGTAATGTGGGATGACAATCTTTGTAGCCTTTGCCACTGCTCTTTGTTCTGTCATTCTTCACTGCTTGAATAGGTCTTCCTACCCGTCCATAAAACTGAGTACTAGATGTTAAAAACCTGAATTCCTGTTCATACACAGTCATTCAGAATTCTTGATTTTTGTACCTGGCCTCTATTATCAGATATGGCAAACACAGTTATCTTGTGTTTCAGGAATAAAGACATTAATAGTCTAATCAAACTTGTCTTGTTGTGTTCAGCAGTTTGACTGCTTCAGGGAGCTTGGTATGTCTATCTGCACATATCAGATACATGGCTTCTTTGCAATGCAATAACCGAGTATCCAGTCAACTTCATGGATGACCTGCAGCTAGGGATTTTGGCATCTCTTCCTTTAGATGGTTGGCTGGAGCAGTGCTGGCTTTTAGTATACAGAGGAAGAAAAGGTTAAACAGGGAAAGAGATGTGGGGGAATAAGTAGGGAAGGGGAGGTAGAAAGGGTTGGGAAGACTTGGCATCACTTGATCTTGAACAGCTTTGGATTGATAAGACTAATGCAACTTAATAAAGCTTTTGTGTAGATTCAAAAAGTGTGAAGCACAAACACTCCACTGGTTTTAAAACTTGTAGGAATTTAATAATGTAAAACACAAAATACACATTAACGTTAAAATCAGATACGTTTTCATCACCAACTTCTTCAGATAAGCTAAACACACCACCTTCATTTAAATATCAATTCTACAGTTAATTCCACCCAATGAATGCACACAATAAATCCCAATTACTAATTATAATTGTAATCCAATATAATTTGCCTCAAACATCAAACTTCCCTAACACAGTCCCACCTAATAGTAATATAAAGTGCAATGTGCATTACATTTACAAATATATTCAATACATGACTTATGATTGTCCACTAGATGGTGTTATTTACTTTTATATTAACATTTTAAAGTAAATTTTCTAGTATTTGTATTAAATATATGTATAGGTTTTATAAGTAAGAGGTCTATATATGTGTGAATTTTTTATTATTTATTTTTTATAGTTTACATACATATTTATATGATATGTATTGAATATATTTATAAATAATGCACATTGCACTTTATATTACTGTTAGGTGGGACTGTGTTAGGGAAGTTTGATGTTTGAGGCAAATTATATTGGATTACAATTATAATTAATAATTGGGATTTATTGTGAGCATTCATTGAGTGGAATTAACTGTAGAATTAATATTTAAATGAAGGTGGTGGTGTGTTTAGCTTATCTGAAGAAGATGGTGACGAAAACGTATCTGATTTTAACATTAATGTGTATTTTGTGTTTTACATTAAATTCCTACAAGTTTTGAAACCGGTGGAGTGTTTGTGCTTCACACTTTTTGGTTATTCGTTTCCTAAGCACCTGTTCCTTTTTTGGTTATTGGTTTTGTGTAGATTCAATATGTCTGATCCACCAGGGAAATATCTGAAATATGAAAGACTGAATGTGTCACTTAGTAAGACTACTAAGGTGGTAGATACAGAGAAAGGAAAGCAATGTATTTTCAGTTGCATTAAGGTAGGCCATTTGCTAAAGAAGCAAAAGGCTACATCAGATAGAAGAAATAAGAAGAGGGAAGAGAGAGTGATGCATGTCAGGAATACTTTGCATAAGGAATGCAGGGACTGGAGTGACAGTCTGATCAGTGATACCACACAGGAGATGTGCATAGAATTGAGAAATATTAGTCTTTTATCTATGATAATCAGCTGTGGCTCTCCATGCATAGATGGCTCTCCATGTATAGAATTGAGAAATATTAGTCTTTTATCTGTGGTAATCAGCTGTGGCTCTCCATGCATAGAACTGAGGAATATTAGTCTTTTATCTATGATAATCAGCTGTGGCTCTCCATGCATAGAATTGAGGAATATTAGTCTTAGTAATCAGCTGTGGCTCTCCAATTATTCCCATCACATTAAAACAGTTTGATCACAAACAGGAGGTCAAGTGCTGGCTTTACCAAGAAAAAGGTGTAGATGGCAGATTTATATTATTTTTCTGAAAATTTTGAATGTGGAGTAATAATACAGACATCCAAAATGTTGTAAAAAAAATCAAAAACAGCTTTGTTGGCAGAGGGAGAAGCCCTCCTGCATACCACACACCCCTGCTAATTATACATATTAACTCCAAGACTGCACTAAAGTGGGGAATGGACCAATTCCCCAAACACTGCTGTACCATAATTTCCCACAGTAGGCTTTCTATTCATTACTATACTGCAGCATTTTTGATTTAGCATTTTGGATGTTGATGTGTCACTTGGCATTCCAAACATTCAACTAAATAACATGGAATTACAATGGGCAATTAACTTTGGTGGCAGTGCCACAAAATATTTTGGATATGACAGAAAGGAAAGAAAAGTGGGCAAGAGTATATAGAGAAAAAGTTCAAGATAGCTGGCGTTTTCGTTTTTACTAGATTTGGACACTAAGTAAGTTAATAGAGTAGGGTAAGAAAGAGTAGATGGAAATTTGTGTGCATGTCTACTTTGCTAAGAGCTTTATAGCTTACATCTGGATGCTGATGTTAACTGAACCTAGTGTTTGAGGGAATTTTCACAAAATTGTTCTTTAAAAAGGGAGAAAGTAAACAGACCTGGCTAGAGTGGGATTACAGGTTAAGAGAAGTTTCTGCTGAGCTGAAGACAAGGGAGGACAGAAACAATGCCAAAGGTCACATAGTTTAATATGACAGAAGAACAGTGGTGTCTAACAGCAAATTATCTTCTCTGAACCATTCTGACAAAACGAAGTAGCTAACACTAATAGTTCTCATTAGTCAGTGTAATAACAAACAGCAGGAGAGAAGTAGGCTTGGAGGCTACAAATAAATCCTAGGTTAAAGCTTCTTATTATGAAGTTAAACTTTTAGGGAGGAAGAACAGGAGAAAAACCTACAACCCCACATTAACAGAAAAAAAAACAGATAAAAATATTGGCCATTGCCAAGTGTGAAAGGATACAAGGAAGGCAGAACTTCACCATAACACCACAGTACATTGTCAGTTTTACATTACAACACTATTTTTATGTATATCAAATGTAATTAGAATTTTTTTTTAAATATTAATCCTGTATTCAATGCACAGTGCATAATTTTTATTAACACATAATGAACATTTTCCCTTGGAAAAATTAGAAAAACACAAAAATGTTTAAAGAGGTAACAATATATGGCCTTATATTTACTACAGATCTCCAGAAACAGATGTGCATTTCTGTAACTTGTGTTTTGTATTAATTGTACTTGGTAAGGAGAGACTGATATCCCCTTACCCCCCCCCCCCCCCTTTAGAAGTAGCTGGGCTTTCACCCTCCTTACAAATGGAAGTAATATAAATGTTTGCTTGTCAAATTGATTAATGATATTGGTCCCAGAGCGTTCACGGACTATTTTGAGTCACTCAGTTGACTACCCTATTCTCAAACCAGTTTTTTTGTGGGGGGGATAGAAACAGTAAAACTCTGCTGAACATATAACTGCATTTGTGCTTTAGGGTGGTTTACAGTACCCCATACATTGGGAAACATTAACTGCAACAAAATGCAATGTTCTGCTATCCATCTTCAAGCTGCTGATATTTTTATTGGGCTACTGATATTAGATGCAAAATCTCCATCAAATACTGAAACATTAGTCATGAGTTTCTTATAGTAAATAAAAAGGAAGTATTAAAATAAGATAACACAGTCGGTCCATGGTGAACAATAAAATCTGAACTTACATAGGTAAACTACAGTCACATATTAATCAAATTACCTTAGTTGTTGAAGTTATATATGACATTTTTGGGAAATCTGAGATAAGACACAGAAGGGGAAGAACATGAAAGAATAACAGATGCCAACAAAACATATTTACAGCTCATTTTGATGTAAACAGATTTACTCAAAGTTGTTTAATATTGCAAAAATAAGAGAAATCATCCTTCAACGCTATTAGCCAAACAGTTAAAATCTTGGATGTAGGGCTACCTTGTAATGAAAAATTGTTTGCACATGCTTCCCGTATAGTTACAATTTCTAGAATGTAGGATCATAGGAAGTTACTAGGCTATTGGCCCTTAGGTTATTATAAGCCTAGCCAAGAATTTACGCCATGTTTAGACAAGTCAGCACCCAATGTCCCTGTCCAACAGGGACATGGGTGGAATCCCAGGTATGTATTTTCTGTTTCCCATCCAGTTATCCAGGTTGCGCTTAAAACGAGGTATTCTGCTTGACGTGGAGAGGAAGTCTATTCCACAGATGGGGGAGTCTCTGTGACAGAAATCTGTCCCGCCAACAAGCCCTACTGATGTTACAGACTAGGATGAGGCCACATTTGCAGGTAACTTGAGTGGAGCTTGACTTGTGGATATGCAGCAGTCCCATCAAGGCGGGGTCCGGGATCACCTTGTATGCCAGACAAAGGTCACCTCTGCGAAGCTCTTATGAAACTGAGTAGATGGGTAGGGCTTTTATCCTACCTGTGCATGGTAGATTTGTGAGGCCCTCATCCTCCTGGTAAGGGACCTCTGTGGTCTCTCCAGCTGCTGCATGTGCTTTGCAAGGAACATGCCGAATGGGGTGTTGTACTCAATAATGGGCCTTATAAGGGAATAATACAAGGATGTTATGACCTCCTTGTCCCTGGATGAGATACCCTTACTTATGAGGTGGGTCATGTAGAAAGCTTTCCTTACTTATAAGACGGGTCATGTAGAAAGCTTTCCTTACAATGGAAGCAATATGGTGGTCAAAAGTCAGGTTGCTATCAACCTGGGTGCCCATATCCCTCACTACTGATTTCATGCTTAGGAAGTTGTTATTAACATGATATTTTGTGGGGACATCACTCTCCCCAAAGGGGATGATGATGCATTTTTTGGTATTCAGCTTGTGGCTATGTTTCTGGCACCAGTCATTTGTTTGAGTGAGACCCTTTTGGAGGATGTCCACATCACTAGGGGAATTGATGACAGCACCCAGCTTGCAGTCATCTGCAAACTTGGTCAGCCATACCCCACTGGTTTTGGCCTGCACCTCAGAAAAGTATATCCCAAATAACAGAGGCCCCAAGACCAAATCCTGAGGTACTCCTCTCATTACGGGTCTTCTGCCTGATTTTTTCTCTTTTCCCCATTGTTACAGCTTTTGGCCAAGTTTTAGCTTCAAAACTACCAGCGTTAGCTCCTCTGTAGCAGAGAAATATTTTTCCTGTTCTATTTTGGAAGTAGGCAATTGTTGCTGAATTCCTAGCTAATTTTCTTTTAGTTTTCCTGCTTATATTAAGAGTGCATGGAAGTCTGCTGTAATCTTAATTGAAATCTCCAGCAAATCCCAGCAAAGAATTCATGGTCTTATATTACTATTGTTGGAATTCTAAGCTGAAGCTTCTGCTGACAAGCAGGATTATATTTACTTCTGTAACGTTTTATAATTGCTTAGATAATTATACAGTTTAAGTCCTATTTTATTCTATATTACTATACATTTTTACTGTTTAATAAACTTTCCTCCCACCACTCTCCTAAATCTTTTCCCACTACTTCATACTTCACTTTTGTACAACCTAGACTCCTTCTCACCGACTGTCCTTAGGCCCTAATATCGTTTTATTGTCTTCTCCCCACTCCATCAAGCTGCTTTACCACACTACCCTACTATCTTTTCCTTTTCTTAACTTCTATTCTAACTTCCTGTCAACACCATTTCCTTCCACTCCCCCCTCACCTACACTTTCAATCCCTTCACCACTCCATATCAAACACACACACTATTAATACCTAGCCTCTTCATCACCAATCTAGCACTTCACACATACAGATACGCTCATGAACATACCTAATTTCAACTTCTTCGTAAATATACCAAAGCCTACCCTCAAATTTCCTAACCCAGTTACTCATTTAAACACTAACCTTAAACTTAGCAGAGACTTCCAACCAAACCCTGGTCTCAAGAACAATCCACTGGAACCAAACCCACTTCCCCATACAAATACCAACATTAACAACATTCTAACTCCCAATAAATCAAACCTCTTTCTTCTAAACATGAACATCAGAAATCCATCAAACATAATACACAAATTTCATGCAACTCTCTCACTCTACACTCCTGACATAGCAGTTCTGACTGAAACCTGGCTAAAGCCCAACATAAGGTATAGTGAAATGCTAACACAAGGCTACAACATCCACATAATGGATACACTGAACAAACAGGGTGGAGGCATAGCTCTCACCTATAAAAATACACTCAGCTTTCAACTTCTTGACCCTAATCCTCCAAAATTCAATAACACAGTACTACTATTTACCAAACTTGTATTAAACTCCAAAAAAATCTATAATTATAATAGCTATCTACATCCCACCTGGAAACAGCCCTGCTATAATTGAGGACTTCCTCCAGTGGACACCCCTAACATTCTCCTAAGAAACCACAGTTATGGGTGACTAACACAGACTGGATTACTTCTTCTGCCACCAACCCATCAAATGTCATGCACTTATATGGATTCTCCCAACTTATACAATCACCAACTAGAGCGGACGAAACGACCAATAGACATTCAAAACTTGACTGGCTATTAACCAAACAATCACACACCTACTACTACGGTTGTCTGCCAGACAGTAATCAGTGACCACCTACCTGGTAAGACTATGCCAACATATCAAAAACACTACATTCAGACCCAGACACAAACACAAAACAAGACACACACACACACACACACACACACACACACACACACACACACACACACACACACACACATACACACACACACAAAAAAACACAGAATACTCGCCCCAAACATTCTTATCTGCACTACAGCAATGCAAGTGGTCCACACTGTTATCACTCTCACTGGGTGATGCCATATCATACTTCAACACAACATATTTCTAAACATCCTAAATAGCTTAGCACTTCTAGAACAATTTAGACTCAAGATAAACTATGCTTCCTGGCCGGCAAAAAAAAACTAAACTATTACTCAAAACCAGAGACAAAGCCTGGGCTCAGTACCAGTCCAACAAAACCCAAACCTTCCTCGATTTGCATTGTCATCTATGAAACAAAGCCAAGAAACAGGTCAAAAACAATAAAGAAATACTACTACATTACAGCTAAACAAAAATACCAACACAATCCCAAAAATTCTGGGCTTCTATAAATCAACTGTTAAAACCAGGTCAACCCAAAACCTGAACACCTAACCATACAAATTCTTCAAATAGTATAGCCACACAATTTAATACCTACTTTACAAACTCTATACTAACCCTAACCAAAAACAACAATGCACCTCTAACCATTCCCACAGACCTTGCAATACCCCCCAAACCTTTTCCCTCAAAACTGTAGAAAACCAGCACCATTAAAAAAAACTAAACTACTCAAATGTAGGCCTACTCCTCTCGCTGCTGACAATCTCCCTTCTGACTATGTCCAGCAAGCTGCTGACACAATCTCTTACCCAATCTCTGTTGTAAGCAATCACTCCATAACAGAACAGTATATTACCACGATATGGAAAATGTCCTACATCACCCCATGACATAAAGGCAGTACCTCTACAGACTTCTCTAATTACAAGCCTACTGCCATCGTATCTCCTCCATCCAAAATTCTAGAGAACAGTATCCATTCCCAACTCATGCCTTAATTTCCAACCACCTTTTAACTAATTCCCAACATGGCTTTAGATACAACCACAGTACCACTACAGCTCTCCTAGGATTCACAAGCTATCAGCAATTTCAGAAACAGCCATCTAGTCTCCTCCACTTTCCTAGACATGTCAAAAGCATTTGATACAGTGTCCCATCAAAAACTCCTCAATGATCTTTCATCCCTTGAACTAAGACACTCTGCTCTCACATGGTTTCAGAATCACTCATCTGACAGCCAGCAGGCTGTAAAATGGCAATATGAACTCTTCTCTACTTCCAGTCCCATTAGGCGTCCCACAAGGATCCATTCTAGGTCCTCTCTTATTTCCCATCTTCACCAACAAGCATCACACTGTCTCCCATCAGGCCACTACCATGCAATATACTGATGACTCCACACTCATATGCACAGCCCCCTCTCTTTCTAAACTCCAGAAAATAACCCAAACATCCTTTACAGAGATAGAATCTTGGCTCTCTAATGCTCAGTTAATCCTCAATCCCAATGAAACTAAACTTATGATTTTCTCGCACAACTCACCTATTCTCACCAACCAGTACAAAACTGACCTGGCAAAACTAGATGCCTGCTACAACAAACCATCAGACTTCCTGCTCCCCTTCACGATACATTCTTCTAATAACACAAAAGTAGAACCTGTTTCTCACACTAAGCTTCTTGGTGTTACAACTGATAAGATGAGATCTGACAAACACATTACCCTAACTATAAAAAAATTCACATTCAATTAGGCTCTCTCTACAGAGTTACACCCTTCTCACCAACTTCACAATACAATCTATTGCCAGGACATACATAATCTCTAATCTCCTTTATGCCTCAGCTATTCTCACCAACCAGTACAAAACTGACCTGGCAAAACTAGGTGCCTGCTACAACAAAATTGCCAGATTTGCCACCAACTCTCCTCATAGATCCCATTACTGTAGTGCCCTACACCAACTAAAATGGCTCAAGCTCCCCAGTTTCCTCACATACACCCAACTGACTAAGGCCCACAGCATACTTTACCTCCCAGACAGGTGTCCTACACAACACAACCTACTTCAACTCCAATCTAATAAGACTACTTAGATCGTCTGACAAATTTATCTTACAAGTCCCAAAGCTATCAACTTTTCTGGTGATTCTCTTTACTCCAACTGCATTGCCAGAACATGGAACTCAATCCCCCAAAACACACTTATCACATCAAATCACCTACTGTTTACAATGCTCCTCTGTCTTACCTATTTAATTCTTGTCTCAGCTCCTGCCTTACACCTGGCTGATTCCTTCCCTTCCCTGCCATCTTTATAGGCTTTCCTTCACTACACCTCATTGTTCTTTACTCAGTTGATAGTAGTCTCTCCTTCCCATCTAATTTCCCCTCCTCAGCTTGCTCTCTAAATCCTGTCCATTCATATGTGCCTCATCCTTTCTTCTTTCTTTCTGAACTTCTCTACTACATCCTACTCTAAGATTACATCTCTCTTAGTCACACCTACCTAAACTTAG
The DNA here is from genome assembly GCF_019279795.1 of Protopterus annectens. Lineage (NCBI taxonomy): Eukaryota > Metazoa > Chordata > Ceratodontiformes > Protopteridae > Protopterus > Protopterus annectens. The sequence goes on from NC_056741.1 coordinate 1,515,402,642, forward strand.
AAAAATGTCTACTTCCCACCATGCTTCTCTTGTACAGTCAACTGTTCTGTCTATTCTTGAAGATATTTATTTATATCTTGTAATCCTTTTAAGTACCACTACTGTATGGGCTTATGTATTGTATAATTTGTTATTTGTACCAATCTTTATTCTGTTTGGAGCTCCCACCGGGCCTCCTCTGAAAAAGGGCATGTGCGCAGTTGGACTTTCCTGGTAACCAAACCAAACCAATAAATTAAATAAAGGATACATTTAGGCAGCCATAACCCCCCCCCAATTTAGTCCCCACCCCTCACCATTTCCTGCTGTGGCAAATGCCTGGTTGGCTGACCCTTCCAGTCATGTATGCTTCCACACATGTGGCAATTCCAGCTAGCTAGGTATTAATTTGTGTTGCAAGACAGACAGATTTTTTTGTATTTATACCAGCACTGGACTTTAGAATGTGCAGTAGGTCAGACAGTGTCTCTGTTGAGGCTCTGTGTAAGAGGCAGACATCGCCCCTCCCTAACATGTATGGATACCAAGAAGAGGTACAAGATTTTTAAATAGTCTTTATAGTTTCAGTGATATAGACCCTTTATATTCTATGGTCATTCCAGTTTTGCCAAGTATTTGGACGGGAACGTACCTTAAGGACGTTAGAGTCCATGATCAGAGTGATGAGCACTGAATATAATATAATCACCACATCTCTGGACCCAAACACCATCATTCTGATAATAAGCTGCACAATGATGAACCTTCTTACAATAGTGGACACATGGTGATCAAAGGACATTTTGTTGTCTACATAGGTTCCCAGGTCCCCGACACCATCCATCCATTCATCCACCCTCAATCCCTTTTCCCATTTTGCACATGGCGTTGGGGTGTCACTTCCACAGTGACAATCACCTTGAGTCAAGGTTTATACTGCCAGGTGGCTAGTCCTTCCACGGTAGTTCATTTACACCACTCACTCATGCGCACACTCTCACCTATGGCCAATTTAGAGTGTCCAGTCCACCTACTGCATGTCTTTGGAATGTGGGAGGAAACTGGAGCACTCAGAGGAAACCCATGTGACTGCAGGGAGGACATGCAGACTCCATACAGAAGGTACCCCAGCCAGGAATCAAACCAGAGAACCTCTGAATATCTTGCTTTGAGGCGACAACACTAACCGCTGCACCACTGCTGCCACCCAAAACTACTGGATCCCCAACTACTGGATCAATTTTCAGGAATGTGCTGTCCATGTGACAGTTACAAGGGATATCATGCCTGCCGAAAGATGCTATATTTTATAGCATTGAGCTGGCGTCAGAAACATGGACTATAACTATTTGCTTGGCAAAGGCCCTCATGGAAAGTTTACAACATCACCAAGTTTACAGTTACCTGCAAACTTGGTAAGCCATAAATTCTTAAAATTAGCTTTAACCTCTGAGAAGCAGATGCCAAGCAATAGTAGCCCAAGGAAAGGACTAAAACCTGAAGTACACCACTAGGGACAGGTCTTTTGGAGAAGGTAGAGTCACCTACCCTAATTTCCAGGCTTGTGTTTGTGAGCCTATTTTCTACCCAGTGAGTTACACAGGGATTAACATTTAGCTGGGTAGTTTATTTACTATACCAGAGTGTGGGATGGGGTTTAACTCATTTGATAAGTTTAGATATGCAATGCATGCTGATGTACCCTCATCCATTGCTTCAGTAACCTTCCTGAAGTCGACCAAGTTCAGGATGAAAAAATCTACCCATGACAAATCAGAACTGGTTTGGATTGAGAGTTTGCAGGTTACCTATGCCCTTATTTTATAATGTTTCATAATGATCCTTTCCATAGTCTTACAGATGAGGTTAGTGAAACTTATGTGTCTATAATTACCCTTATCCACTAATGACACTCTTTTGTGCAAGGAGAGGACAGCTGCCTCGAGCACAACCTGTTTGGGGGCCAATATTGAGCATCCTCTGGAGGAGATCTGACATGTCCTGTTTTACACTGGTCAATAAGCAGACAAGTGTGTTATCTTTCCCCATAGAAGTAGCATTTTCTGCCTTGGATAGTGGACTTGTTCATAGGAGCTTTTTTTGGGGTGGGGGTGGGGGATTGTAGATGCAGATATGTGATTTAAGAACAGAGGAGGAGAAAGGGCATGAAAACAGAGATAAATGTATCCAGTAGTAGATTGGCTATGTGTTCAGGGTCTGAGTAAGCAATGTCAAGTATTAGCTTTCCGCTGCACCAGGCATAGTTTCTGAGGTCTTTAACACTGTTATAGAAAGCTTTGTGGTTGTCTTTTGCTTGGGTGGCTATTTTTATCCAACACCTGGCTTTTTTAATTTAATGGTCTGTAGTTCCCTGTTAAAATTTAGCAAGATCTTGTTTTTGCTTTTATTATAAATCCTGTTCATATTTTGGTTTAACCACAGGTGTTTATTTTTACATTTGGTATGAATTGCATTTACCTCATAGGTGGACAGATGCATCTATTTACATGTGGATGGAATTTGCCGGCAAAGAATTCTGCATTAAACTGTTAGGTTAGTAGGCTGAAACAGGATGTTGAATTTAGCCAGGTCATTACTCAGTTTTAGTAGACCAGCCTTAGCATAATCTCTGAATACTGACGTATTGCAGGACATTTCTGGCTTCAGTCTCATTATGACTATGACTGACTGATGGTCAGATCTGAACATGAAGATATTTACAACCAGTAGAGAGCAGAGCTGTCCCATAATAGTGAGGACCAAGTCCCTGATTTTATCAATTTCTGCTGGAGTTCAGACTAAATGAGCCACATAATTTGTGCTAATGAAGTCCAGAAATCTCCGTGCATGCATGTTTGAGGATTTCCAAGTCTCCCATTTAATGGAAGGGTAGTTGAAATCCCCTAGAAGTATGGTGTTTAAGGGAGTGGTGTTTGCTACTTAAGTAAGAGACAGAAGCCAATTGGTCCTATAGTTGACAATAATATGATAAAGAATTGTATTAATGGTAAGGTGGGGTGGAAGAGTTTAACAAGATAATGACATGGCACTAGTCTGGAGATGAAGTCCCACCATTTAAAAATATAGAGACACTGCTGCATTTAGTGCCTTCATTTAATGCAGTGGACCTGAACATAGGGTAGGCCTTGAAACTCTGCACTAATTGGTTGCTCTAAATGGTCCTGATCCAGATGTCTATGACAATGCATATATCTATGTTTTCCAGGGTAAGAAGTGCTTGTAGGGAGTGCAGATTTTGTTAAGGCAGCTAACCTAAAGGCATTGCAGCTCAACATTATCTGGTTTATGTTTTACATTGGAAGCTTTTGAAGACTGAACGGACTATGGGATGCACAAGGTTTTAGCTAATATATGAAAGCTTGGGGGTGGGTGGATTGGTGCAGGCCATCCCTGGCAAAGCACTCAGGACTGTTTACCATCCCCTCTCAGACCGATATACACATTAGACCCCCAATGACTGACACCAGAAGCTAAGCAAATAGAAGTCAATCTTTTGTTACATCGCTGTATCATTCTTTGAGATGGTAAAATGCTGCTCAGGCTATGTTCATACCCACCTTGGATGCTTGTTCCAAGAACTCCAGGTGTATCTTCATGCAGCCCAAGGAGGTATGTCTCAAGTCATTCACACCCTTATGTACTACAACTCTGTCTTGTATGCATGTTTGATGCTACAAATCCTGGCACCTGATAAGCAAACGACAGTCTCCTTGCAGCCTGCTGAGTGGTACATCAGTGTGTCTCACTATGTAGTCCCCCTATGAGAATGATGTTGGATTTTGTGGAGGTTAGCCTTATAGGCTTTTTGAGTAGATGTATGCTTCACTGTGGATGCTGCCTGTGATGCATTTGACAGGTTGCTAAGGATCGTGTCTTAGGTTTGGAGACCTTTGCGGTTTAGGTAAGTTACTTTTAGAGCCTCAGTATGTGGGTCTATGTGACTGGTCAGATGTGTGTATGAATAAATTTGGTGTGGTGTGTTGTTGTGGGTTACTGATAACCTACTTGTTATATGCCATGGCTTCACGAGAGAGTTTTGCCTCCATTAACATTACAAAACTACATCTCTCACACACTGAGTTGTAATTAGTAGGTGCTTGTCAGTAAACAAGAGACATTTGCTACACTGTCTCAGGACGGCCATTTCAACCAAGCTGGCTGCAGAGACCATTGCAAAGTGTAAATCCATAGGTTTGGATGTTCACTAATGTTGCTTGCAGGGGGTGGGTGAGACCAGTGGGGCCAGGCTTGATTTGCTGGAAAGCTCTCTATTTACAACTGACAGTTCAAGTCTACACATGAACACAGAGTCTTAGCGAAAACCACAGGCTTTCATGGAGCTACTGATAATTAAGCACACTAAGAAATTATGGAGCAGGTTATATAGAGTAAGTTAAAGTTGTAAGTGCTTGCGTCTATACCATGCATGCTTAAACATGGCTGCACGATGAGCAGCGCTGCGCAAATAAGATTTATAACAGTGCAGAAAAGTTCAAATAAGCCCACTGGCCAACAGCACAACAACATACTTTAAGGTTCTACAGCAATCAAAAGCATAGAAATGACTAGGATCTTCTCTACTCTCACTACAGTTAAACCAAAACCGTTTCCACTTGTGTTACAACAGATTACCAAAAAGCAGGTGTATAGCTATCACAGAAGAAGGTATCACTTTAAAATGTAATTAGCCCTGGTCTTTCAAGGCTGGCAGCTTGCCAAATCAGATACAAGAAATTGGCACAATAAGCAGCAAGGTCACTAAGCATTGAGCAGTTGTCTGGTAAATCCAATGTGGTCAAGTTATAAACAGTGCAAAAAAGAGAATCAATAGATAAAAATACAGTCACTTTTTACAGTTTGTAGTTCTGCATGTCAAACAAAAAATACATAAATAAAAACAGCACTTCTACCTTGGTCTTGGCAAACTTTATTTGTACAGAAATGCCAAGAAGCATCCTTGGCTGAGCACAGACACCCTGCATGCAAGAGTAACTTCCACACATGGCACACCCTTCCTGTGGCATTTCCATTCCATATTTGCTTTTTGTGGACTACCACTGAAATTAGACTTTTGGTTATACTTGGCTGCTACTTGGTCAAACAACTCTTGTTGCACTGCCTCCACCACAAATCCATCTAACTCATATTTTACTGGTATGTTTTATCCAAACAAAACTCTAGTGCATCATTAAAAAGTTTACTTCCTGACAGCTGTCAATGTATGCTCTGAAAAAAAAAGATAAAAAATGGTTATAGTGACTTAAAAAGAGCATTTAACAATTGGCAAGACTACGAAAAATAATGCTGCATACTTCGGCAGGGCATACCAGGTACAACAGTAATTTGCAATATTTCACATATGGAGTGAAAAGACTATTGCACATTACTTTGCTTTATTTAGTTGGGCCAGACAAATGAAAAGCTGGAACCTTGGGTGTTCGTCAATTGCCACAAAAAGCAGCTGCATTATTGGGTGATATCTCTCAACCTCTTAGGACAGCAATTTGAACAAAGCCAGAAAAACGAGGGGACAAAGACCTAAAATCAGAGGTGGATTTTTAAATAATGATTATAAGCTTCGAAAGACACTAGCATAACATATTTTGCATTAGCGAACATTTCTGGAAGGATTTGAAGTCTGAAAATGATAACTGTTATCATTTAATGAGTGTCATCTCCACTGCTTTGGCCATAAAAGCACATATTTCATGAGGATCAGGACAAAACACAAAATCAAAACCCTGACTTTCTATTAAATTATGGACAATTCAAAAGTATGCTGTCAACTGCGGCATCAGAAGCAGAAGCCACTGGATGATTTGTTACTTTCTTTTACTAAACTTACGTAATTACTAAAGGAAATACTGCTTCTTGGTTGCCGATCGTAGCTTATTTAATTACAATCAAGTAAATCATATTAGAGTGTGAAAAGCTATGATTGGCAACCAGGAGCTACAGTTACCTTTTAAAAATAGACACAGAACATAAAAAAAGAGCTCATTGGTTGGAATCGCTACTTTTTTTTGACATAAGTGTAACGTTAGTTAGTCTTGCAATGGGAAATTTCTTTGGAACTAAATTTCCAGAGTTTTGGTTGTGTCAGGGGAATAAAAACAGTCTAGGAAGTGTCAGAAACAGTACATTTAAATTAGTGAAAGAAGTTGGTGGATTAAGTTGATGATGACAGATTGGTGGGCGGTACTTTATGAGTAAACTGGAGAATGGGATGCCTTTCAGATATAAACTGTTAAAAATCGTCCCAAAGTGAAAGAAATAAACTGAAAGAAATAAAGTTTTGGTTCTTTCAGATAGAAAGCTAATCAGTAGTATTGCAAAAAAATAATGTTGCCAGAACACTAGAACTTTGACACTCTCCCTTTAAATCATGCGCAGCCTTCAGAGACTACAGCACCTATGTAGATAACAGACTTTCCTTTTGACTACCATGTCTCTGCAGTTGCTAAAAAATGCATAACTTATTGTTTGTGGTATTTCCTTAAGGTCCAAAAAAGTTATAGTCCCACTTTATTCTATCTATATTAGAATGCATCACTGAATGTAATGCTCACTTTGGCACATGCCTCACTAGACACCTAAACAAACTTGAGGAACCTCAGTCATTCCTCACCCAAAAGATCAGTTCTCTTTGCTAGTCTGATCCTAGTATCATACAGACTCCCGAGGGTTGATCTCTGTTATATATGTATAACACAGCACTCTTTCTTTGAACTCCCTTACCTAAATAGAAACCATGATAAAGCAAATACCTACTCTACAGATAAAAAAAACCTAAACTATCAACAGCAAAACCATATTTTGCAACAGGTACCTAACCCAAAACATCCTTTGTTTCTAAAATAGGCAATCCTTACATATCAAGCAGAGTACTTTCCCAGTAATCTTTAAAACCAATCTGCATGACTGGATTAACCATCAGAAATTTTCACCTGGGATATATTGGAAACATTTTGTTAAAGGGGGATGTTGTTAGTCCCCCAGCAATACTGGATGATGTGCCTTAGCGTATCCATGGTCTCCTTGGCCATAAGTTTAATAAAAACCTATGAATCTGTAAGCTGGGAGGAGCAAGGCTTTTCTCCATAGAAAAAGATATTTTAAAATGCTTTCTGACTTTGTCAAGGGCTGCTTGGGTGATCGTCTGCAGTGAAACGGCAGTCAAAGAGTGCGTCTTCAGGAAACAGTGCTGTATGTAAAAGGAACACCAGGCTAATACATGTGTGTGATAAAACTCTCTTGTGTTTATGCCTTCTGCCATTCTAGCAGGTCAGAAAGCCAGAGTACAGAGGTAGTTGTATATTAACTGATGTTCCACATTATGTATCAGCTTGGATTTCAAAGCAACAGGAGCTGTCTTTTGCAATGTATTCATTCACTCGTGTTTTTATTGATTTTTCCTAAATTTGTAAAAACTTTATGGAACCATCTATTGTAGTGGAAATTTTTAAAGCAAAAAAAATTGCAATCATAATAAAATAAGACTTGTGAATAGAACATATTCACCATAGGTTCATAGGTTCATAGGTTGATACTAGGCTATCTGTCCTAGGGCATTTATAAGCCTAGCCAGAGTGTGTTTGGCTTTCGCCACCCTTTTAGATTAGTTGACTGTGCCTCTGTATAGTAGGTCACAGAAGGTAACCCTTTTAAGGTTAGTTTACTGTACTTATGTCAAGCTGGGACACAGAAGAGATCCCAGGGGTAAACTTATGATCTCCCATCCACTCGTCAAGATTTCTCTTGAAGATGGTCAGTGAGGGGCTCTGCCTAACATGGATTGGGATTTTGTTCCAGAGTGAGGGGAGCCTCTGGGATATGAATCTGTCCCTCCAGCATGTCCTATTTATTTCTGTGCTGAGGCTCAAGTCCCTGGAGCATGTAGCTCTAAGGGATTAAGGGATTTGGATTTCCTGAGGTGAAGCATGTCCATTAATTTTGGGTTGGACATGGCTTTATACGTCAGACACAGATCGCCTCTGAGCAGGTGGTACGCAACTGAGTAGAGCTGGAGTTTCTTTAGCCGAACTGCATAGAGCATCTGTTTGAGCCCCTTGATCCTCTTGGTGAGATACTTTTGGGGTCTTTCTGCAGGTGTTGGGTAAGGTACATCCCAAATGGGGCATTGTACTCAATTATGGGCCTGATAAGTGATGAGTAGAGGGGCACAATGACCTCTCTTGATTTAGGTCTTTCTAACCACTTTGGCAACATGATTGTCAAAGGAGAGATTGCTATCTACTTGGGTTCCCAAGTCCCTAATTACTTCTTCCATACTTAATGAATTACCACATATATGGTAATTTGTGGGCACTTTGTTTTTCCCAAAGGGGATGACTATGCACTTTTTGGTATTTAGCTTTAGGCCATGGCTCTGGCACCAGTTATCCATCTCTGTGAGACCCTTTTGGGGGATGCTTGTGTCAGCCAGAGAGTCAATTATGGTACCCAGTTTGCAGTCATCTGTGAACTTGGTCAGCCATAGTCCATCCGTGTTAGCCTGTACCTTGGAGAAATATATACCGAACAAGAGAGGTCCCAAGACTGAGCCTTGTGGGACACCACTTGTAACTGGTTTAGAGTCTGACATGGCACCTGCTATTCTGACCATGTGGGTTCTATCCCTGAGCCAGTTTGCAACCCATCTTGTGACATAGTGGTTGATATTTAAGCTGGTGAGCTTATTTATGATGCCAGAGTGGGGTATTGTGTCGAAGGCTTTTGTGAGCTCCAGGTAGGCTGTGTGGTCTACCTTCCCTTCATCTATGGCTTTGGTAACTGTTTCAAAGAAGTCAACCAGGTTCAAGAGGCAAGATCTGCCCTTAATTAAGCCGAATTAGGTAGGATCCAGTGTCTGGAGGTTCCCAATGTCTTTGTTTATGATTTCCATGATGATACGCTCCATAGCTTTGCAGACCAGGCTAGTCAGGCTTATAGGGCGATAGTTTCCAGGGTCTGTTGTGGCACCACCTTTGTGGAGTGGGACCACTGTTGCTGTATGCCATTCCTTGGGTACATATCCTGTAGTAAGGCTGAGACTGAACAGTGACTTTATATGAGGGTTTAGTTCTTCTTGGAGCTCGTGTAAGACACAGCCCAGGACACCATCTAGTCCCATTGATGCTGTGTTTTTTGCTTTGGAGAGGGCAGCTCTCACCTGTGCATCTGTGATCTCAGGAAGGCTACACACTGTTGGGATAGACATTTGCTCTTTTGGGGGGGAAGGGAGGGTTTACACTGAACCTTTCTGCCAGTATGTTGGCAATGTCTGTGGGTTCAGTGTATTTTTTGTCATTTTGCACTTACTCAGAGCATATCTGGGAGTTGCCTCCCAGGTTTCTGACATAACTAAAGAAGGCCTTGTGATTATCTTTAGTGTCTTGTGCAATTTTTCTTTTGAAGCTGGCCTTAGATGATTTTATGAGGGATCGTAGTTTCTTGCTAGTACTGATCAGTGACACCTTCCCTTTTCGGAATTTTGCTCTGTCATGTAGTAGCTTTCTCCTTCTGTTGTATAGCTTATTTATGGCCGGGGTCCACCAGACAGGTCTCCTGCCTTTGGAGGAGTGAGTCTTGGTTTTATTTGGGATAGCATGCTCCATGCGTTCCTGTAGGTGTCCATAGAATGCTTTTGTAAAGGATTCTGCATTTTGGGCCGTATTTTCCACTAGCCCGGGGGCTTTGAAGGATTCCACCTCAGTTTTGAGAAGTGTGAAGTTTTCTTTTGAGAAGTTCTTCACCGTGGTTTCCATGGCTAGGGGTGGGGACAGAATATGGATGTCCAGTGAGATTTGTTTATGGTCTGATCTTACCATTGAGGGGTATACCTCTGGTGTGGAACATAGAGACCCCATGTTGGTGATGACCAGATCCAATATGTTTTCCCCTATTGTGGGAGTGGTGACCACAACCAAGTTCCAGAATCACCTGCTATTATATGCAACAAAGATCTTGGAAAAGAGATGAAATAAGTGTAGTTCATGTCACCTTCACAATTTTTATATATAATTCATTTTAGGTTAGAAAATCACTGAAAAATGTCAATAATCATCATTAACTTAGTTCTGTATGAAGCTGTAATAAACTGAAATATTTACTTCCTTTCTGCACCATTATTGATGATGGGCCTTCAGGTGTAAGTTTGATTCCAATGTTTCTTCTGAAAAGTAAGCAGAAAACGTAATACCCATCATTGTCCAGAAGGAATAGTCTGCATTTTTTTGTCTGAAAAAGACATACAATAATATAATCTTTGCTCAGAATTATAAATCACATCAGAAAAAAATACAGATGCACAGAGGATTGGAACTAGTTATAGTTTGTATTGAATGCTCTCATGCTGATACTCCCCTGGATTCAGCAAGCTCTGCACGGAGTGCAGGAATAGTGCAAGAGCTGCTGCACGCAATATGGCTGATGAGCGATCCAGGAACGAGCTCCCGGGATGTGCACAAGCACTCCTACACTATTCCTGCACGGACACCACTGCTATATGCTAAGTACCTCATTTGCTGGTGAAAACTATGCAAATGAGGTGAATTAGCAATCCAGGAAGCAGGCAGCCGTCCATGCAGGAGTAGTGTAACCTGCAGAAATGTATTTGGTTACTAACCAAATACATTTCTGCAAATTACAAAACGGAGGCATGCCAGCTTGAAAGAAACATGTATTCAATGTAGTAGGCATGCCAATGGCCAAATATATGACCACTGGCATGAAAAATAGTTGCAATTTTATAAAAAACAAGTTTATTTTTTTTTGGCAGATAACAGCTGTTAAAGCGTAGGGCAGCTGTGCACAAATGGGATTGCCACGAAAATAAGGAAAAAAGGGGGAAATAAGCTTTTATAGCCAAATCAGCATTTTGCCATAATAGACAATGGCATGCATAAGACAACAATACCAGGGAATAGTGGTTGCTAAGGGGGACGGCACAGTGTCAGTGTGGTAACTATGAATTAGTATTCTGGTTTATGTAAATGAGGGGACTGATACTGAATCACAGATTTCCTCTCAGTGTTAGTTTGCACCCAACTGTGTCGGTGTAGCAACACCATTGTATAAGTCTAAGAGGTGGATGACCTCATAAGGGGAGTGTCATGCATGCTGTAAGCTTATTGGAGCTATGTGGCCTGTGTTTGCCCATAGCTAAGCAAAGCTAAGGAAGGGGGTGTGTCTCAGGATGCCTAGCAATGTTTACATTGTCTAAATGGGTGTGCGCACAGCACACCGGGTTTTAAACCAAAAAAAAAAAAAAAAAACAGGAAATAGCAGCTCTGTCCACATCTGAGCACTGGGTATGTGAGGTGCACCTCGGGGCTTAAACGGGAAGGCAATGGGAAGGGAAAACAGCAGTAGGAAGGCAATCAAGGAGAACTAGCATAGCTGACAGGTGAAATGTATCAGAATCAGCCAATTACACAGGCAGCAGCCCAGCACACTACTATAAACTATGCAATCACCTTTCAGTCTGGTTTTTCCCACAAACTCTACACCACTGGTGTACACAGACAGGGAAATTTTACCTGACAAAACTAACAAAATGTAAGGGGCTGCTGTCGCTCTCATACATCAATATGTGCAAGAGGCTGAGGGTGTTGAGGATGTGAATGCTGACGACCATTCCACAGTGAGGAGCAGGAGATGAGAGTACAGATCCAGGGTAACCTACCAGGGTCTACATGAGTTGGAGATAGTGGAGTGCTATAGGGTGAACAGGGACATTCTACAGCAAATTGTTGAGCTGTGCCGGCCCCGCCTCACACACAGAACCAACAGAGGGGAACCCATCCCAGTGGATACCAAGGTATGTGTAGGCTTAAGAATACTAGATATGGGTACCTTCTAAATGGCAACTGGGTATATCATGGGGATCTCACAGGCATCAGCATCAAGGGTACTCCACCAGTTCCTGGATGTCATGTCAGCACATGCCGGTGAGCACATATATTTCAATACCCGTGAGATGTTGGCCAGCAATATGCATCTCTTCCATCAAATAGCAGAATACCCTGAGGTAGTGGGTCCTATGGACTGCACCCACATACACAGTAAAGCACCACCCGGCGAGCGGGGTAGGGTCTACATAAATCGCAAGAGCTTCTCCTCCATCAACTGCCAGGTCATATGTGATGCCCAGGGCATTATCATGAATGTGTGTTCTGGCAGCTCTGGAAGCGATCACAACTCCCACATCTGGCATATGACACAGCTGTACCAGTCATTTGCCATTGGGGACATCCCATACGGCCACCTAGTGGGGGATGTTGGCTACCACTGGAGCCATGGCTGATGACACCCCTCAGAAATGCACACATACCTGAACAAGAACTCCATAATGAGGCACACGCACAAACCAGAATCATAATAGAACATGTGTTTGGGATGCTCAAGCTGCCTACACATATCTGGTGGAGCCTTGCAGTACTCTCCAGCTACATGTACACAAATGTTCATAGTATGTGCCATGCTACACAATATGATACTGCGGAAACAGCTCCAGTATGAGCAACACGGAGCAAGGCTACACAGCCCCCCACCATTGCCAAGGCCATCACAGGCACAGAGTGACTCGGAGGAGGAACTACCTGAGCCTGTCCATGTATCCAGCAGGAGGAGTGCCCAGTATTCCCAGGCCTTGGCAAAGAGGCAACACATAGCAAATACACTGACATGGTAGGGACCCAGGGAATGACACCTTTCTCTGACTCGCACATACAGTAAAAGGGATGCCAAACATGACACTACCTGTGCTTTACCATGTATAGGGAGTGTACCATGTGCATCTGACATAGTCAGTCCTCCAGCATCATCCTCATTACTGGCCCAGCCACAAGGTAAGTCACTCTTCCTATCAATTACTGAATGGAGTAGTATGTTCTGATAGTTGTATCTATGGTATGGATGCGAGCATGCAAGGGAATCGGGTGATTGAATGGGATGGCAGCAGATGGTGGAGACCTATATAGGCAGCATGAAATCCATAACAAATACTGGTGTCAACATACTAGGCAGTACTAGACAAGGTGGAAAATCCCACTGCAGTACATGTGGTGGCCCAAATGTGTGTCCACAGGACGCACACATGCATGTCAGTGAGGCTCACAGACCCACCACCAGCCTCAGCCAGCAGGACAGGTGTAGATGACCGTAAAGAAAGGCTGGGCTAAGGCCTCCAATTGATGGCAGTGATGAACAGCTCCCCTCCAGACCTACACAGACAGACTACAACAGGTCTGGAAGTTGTATGTTAGTTCTGAAGGGTAAGAAGTCTGAAACTGAAATGCAGGTCAACAAAAACCTAAGATCTGTACTCTATTGATATGCCTCCGGTCTGTATGATAGGTCAGACTACAATATGAAATGTAAGCCAGCAGAGTACCTGAAATACCAGTACAGTCATAGCAAATGTTTAAAGTCATCAGGTGTACCCCCCACAATCCTATGTAGAAATGCAGTAACATGTAAGTGTGAGGAGTAATATCAGTGGAGCACAGATTACCCGAGCTGGCCCAGTCTACAGGATAGATTGTTGCATGTGTAGAATATGCAGGGGTCTGTGTATTAGGTTGCTGTGTGTTCAATATTGTCTGGAAGTGGTCAGCATGTAGGCATGGAGGGTTGTCTCAGTGGCCTATGGGCAGTAATGTGATTGATAGGACCATGATCTGACAACTGCAGTGCCAACCACAATGCTTCTCAGCAATACCCATGTCAGTAGTCGTCCATACTCACTGTACAGATGTCAATATCTGTCACTGTCTGAAAGATGGACATGCCATGAATGTGGGCCCATACATACACACAGTACACAGGTGGAAGTACCCTAGACAGAGTGCATAAAATGTAACTGCCAACTGCACACACCTTTGGAATTGTACATACAGGTTAGCAGCACATTAGTTGTCTGTATAGTATGGAATACTGATGCAGTCTGACCAATCACTGGCAGACCACAAAAGGTACAGTTAAGAAGTTATGAGAGACTGCCTATGTCCCCACACAAGGCAGCATAAGGAGAATGTCCCAGGTATATCTGTGAGTCAGCTGCAAGTAGCTTCCATATCACACATGCGCTCAGCTCATCCCACTATCAGCCACAGGTTTATCACAGGTCATATCCCTGCTGTTGGGAATGGGGACAGTATGACCCCACTTCTATATGGGAATACCCACAGAATGCAGCATGCTGAAGAGGTGTCCTATGCAGGTGTGTCCCTAGCTGTAAGCAGCACCCCCCTGCATCCAGACCAATGGATCAATATGGACAGTAACTATTGCCATTAACACCTTGCATACTTTACTTACCCTGTCACCCCAGGGGAATCCACTGGCTTGCAGCCTGGGAAAGTAGGAGTGACAGAATGCACTGGCCTGCTACAGATGGTCTGCATCACTTACCAAATGGCCTACAGTCCTCTGTCAAAGGCCTGTGCCTCACCTGTAGTGCCAATGTATGGTATCTCATGGGGTCCCAACTAACAACCTAATATAGTCAACAAAACACAAATGCAAGGCCATGTTGACAAATTCCAGTAGCATGCCCCCATGTCCTACTGCATGAACTGTGGATCAATCCATAAATACTGCTGGGATGAAGGGCCAACTATAGGGATACTTCTCAAATATTGCTCGCATAATGTTAGGAAAAGGATAGAATAACAGAGTGGGGGGTGTAGAAGCATGGACGTAATGGAGTGTATGGTCTGAAACTGTGATGTGTGCCCATACTACTCCTGCCTGCAAACCCAGTAATGGGTGGCTATAAACCTGCTCGTAAACCATAATATGAAGGAGAACTGACCAGATATATGAGCTCTGCCTCTGGGTAACCTGGGTGAATCTGTACAGCTGAGAGGTATGGTCACAGCAGGATATGGCCATTCTGTTAAGTCGTTAAATGTACAAGAAGGGGATCCTCAGCCACCATAGTACCAAGCTGCTGGACCATTTACACAGACCCATCAGCAAGTGTCTGCAGCTACCCCTACAGAAACACAGGAATGTGCAAGAATGTGTAGACTGTGGACCACAATACTGGACTCAGCTTCAGTCGTCTTGTATTTCCCAGGAAATAACTGTGAGCAAATAATTATATGTCAGTAGTTGATGACATAATACATCACAGTGTAAAACATATGTCTGAATATCTCTGCTAACACCAACCATGTAACACAAGCAGCACAGACAGCAATAGTTACAGTATCCCCCTGTCACCCATTGTGACTCCATATTGCTAACCTATCTACAGATATCCTGCAGAAACAGGTTGCTAGCTGTAGGTGTAGAACACCAAACCCTGGACTGGAGTACAACCCTACCTGGAATGGATTCACACACTCAATAGAGAAATGAAGCCCATGTCTGACAACACAATGGACTATACATATCTGTCATTTGCTGATGTCTGTGCACACACTCCAAATTGTGCACCATTTATGCTTCACACACACATTGGATAGAAATACTCACACATATCCAAGGCCAGCACGCTATAATATGTCAAAAATACACACACAGATATGTGGGGAAGAGAGAGATAGACAGTGACAGAGTGAATTGCATTATGAGGCCTGTCCCACCCACTAGACATCCAATTGTCCGATATCACATGATGTGCTGATGTCAATCACTGTAGACATTCCTTTTGGTAGCCCTCAGCCCTATAGTGTCTGTGGTGCTTGTGATAACTGTGTAACATGACAGTACAAAGCTGTATTCATGTAGCATTTGTATACTCAGTCCTGTCAAATGTAAAGTTCTGTGTGACTGAGTGTATGTGTTTCCAGAGGAATGATTTATGGCCCATTCACACACACTGCATTTACCATTGCTCATTTTAGCACTTCTGCTGATGTCAGTCACCTTGAAATAAACCATCGGCAACATTTCAGTTCTATAAGCTCTGTAGCACTTATGATAACTATGTAATACTGTAGTGTAGCAAGCTATTCAGGAAAGAGTTATAATCCTGCTTCTGGCAACTGTGATAATGTCTGTGTTTGACTAAGACAGTATGTGTGTCTTTGTTGATAGCTGATTTTGTGGACATTCACACTTACTACACTTCCTTTACCCCCCTTTAGCACTGCTGCTGATGTCACTCACCTTCAAATATACCTTTGGACAGCTCTTCAACATATAAGCTCTGTGGTGCTTGCAATAACTGTGTAATACCCTAGTGTAGCAAACTAGTTAGATAAGAATTCTAATCCTGGTCTTGGCAACTGTGATAAAGTGTGTGCTTGTGTGAGAGAGCATGTGTGTCTTTGTTGAATTTGTGGACGTTCACACTTACTACACTTCCCTTACCCCTCCTTTAACACTGCTGCTGATGTCACTCACCTTCAAAGATACCTTTGGACAGCTGTCCAGTATATAAGCTCCATGGCGCTTGTGATAACTGTGTAATACCATAGTATAGCAAACTAGTTAGGTAGGAGCTCTAATGCTGATCTTGGCAACTGTGATAATGTGTGTGTTTGTGTAAGAGAGTGTGTGTGTCTTTGTAGACACCTGATTTTGTGGACATTCACACTTACTACACATCCTTACCCATCCTTTAGCACTGCTGCTGATGTCACTAACCTTCAAAGATACCTTTGGACAGCTCTTCAACATATAAGCTCCATGACACTTGGGATGACTGTGTAATACCATAGCATAGCAAGTTAGGTAGGAGTTCTAATCCTGGTCCTGGCAACTATGCTAATGTGTGTGCTTGTGTGAGAGTGTGTGCGTGTCTGTTGATTTTGTGGACATTCACACTTACTACACTTCCCTTACCCTCCTTTAGCACTGCTGCTGTCACTCACTTTCAAAGATACCTTTGGATAGTTCTCTAACATATACACTCCATGACGCTTGCAATAACTGCTGAATGCCATAGTGTAGCAAACTAGGTAGGTAGGAGTTCTAATCCTAGCCCTGGCAGTTGTGATAATATCTCTGTTTATGTGAGAGAGTGTGTGTGTCTTTGTTAACACCTGATGTTGTTTTATTCACACTTACTACACTTCCCTTACCTTTCCTTTAGCACTGCTGCTGATGTCACTCACCTTCAAAGATACCTTTGGATTGCTCTCCAGCCTATAAGCTGAGTGGTGCTTGTGATAACTGCATGATACCATAGTGTAGCAGTTAGGTAGGCGTTCTAATCCTGGTCCTGGCAGCTGTGATAATATTTGTGTGACACAGCGTGTGTGTCTTTGTTGACATCTGATTTTGTGGACATTCACACTTTTCTTACCCCTCCTTTAGCACTGCTGCTCATCTCACTCACCTTCAAAGATACCTTTGGACAGCTCACCAACATATAAGGTCTGTGGTGCTTGTGATAACTGCGTAATACCATAGTGTAGTAAACTAGTTAGGTAGAAGTTCTAATCCTGGTCTTGGCAACTGTGATAATGTGTGTGTTTGGATGAGACAGCCTGTGTGTCTTTGTTGACACCTGATTTTGTGGACATTCACACTTACTACACTTCCCGTACACCTTTTTTAACACTGCCACTGATGTCACTCACCTTTAAAGATACCTTTGAACAGCTTTCTAACAGATAAGCTCTGTGGTGTGTGTGATAAATGCATAGCACTGTAATAGCAATACATAGCTAGGTAGGGGTTCGAAATTCAGTACTGGCAAGTGTGTTTGTGTGTGTCATCAGTATCCTGGGTGATTGTGTAATAACAGGATCCATTGCAGTGGGGATTTTGCTACATTACAGTGTGTCATCAGTATACTGTTAAGGTGATTGTGTAATAACAGGATCCATTGCAGTGAGGGTTTGCTACATTATTATATTGAGGACCTATATGTCCCAATGTCCACATTACAAAGCCAACAGTTGTCAAACACTGTTGAGGTTGTTGTAGACGATCCACAGCCATAAATGTCTACTGCCATGTGCAATGACTATGTGACAATATGGATTAGTGAACAATATAGGCAACCATTATAATACCCAGAGACCACTCTCCATCTACGGATCATACACAGACACCATTGGCTCTTTCTCTCTTTCTTTCTTTCTTTCTTTCTTTCTTTCTTTCTTTCTTTCTTTCTTTCTTTCTTTCTCTTTTTCTCTCTCTCTCCCTATCTGGTAGATGTGGAAAATACATTTGGTTTGCATAGGCAGCAGCTAGACTTTTGTAGGTAATGCTCATGATCAGCTGATGGCCAGTGCACAAATTGGAGTCCCCCACTTGCTAATTGCATGCTGAACAGCTGTGGTATCATTCCCATAGCCAATTGCATGGAAGCACACTACTATAACTAAGCACTTCATGTGGGTGTTGGCCCTTTTCCTTCACTGTGAGCAGGACTTCATGTGGGTGTGTGACAGCATCACAGAGGGTAGTTGGAAATACCTCTTACAACAAACACTGTGCAGACAGGTCAACAAACTGGAGGAGGATGTTCCAGACATGGGGACAGAATGTAAGTATTGCTGTTCTACATTTGAAGTAATGTTGGTTTAACAGGGTTTGTGTGGATATGGCTGTTTTGCATGATTTAAAGTCTGGCATGACAGTGTTATGTGGTTGAGAAAACTCTCACCTGTAGGGCTATCTGCAGACTGGCCAGAGTTTGGAATCTTAGATGTGGTGTGTTACACATTTTCTGTCTTTATAAATGCAGTAGCATATTCTGATGATTGCAATCAGTAAATGGTAACATCCATGTGTGTTACTGACTTCATATCCCTCGGAAGATATATGTCACAGCAAACCCTGTTACACCAGCAATTTTCTCAGTTTATCACAGCAGTATGTCAATACTGGCTCTCTGTTTGTGCCTCTGTCTCCCACGTCTGTCACCCTTTGTTCATATGTCATGAAGTAAGAGGTGGCTATGGACAGTATATCATTATTTACTGACATCATTCTTGATATCAAGCCAGTGATATATCAGACTGCCAGACATGTTAAGTATATGAGGCCTTATATTTGAGGACAAAACCTGGACATTCTGTTGTAGTCTGTACAGTAGTGAGGTCTGTGTACTTATGGTGATTGTTGACAGAGTGTCAGTATTTTATAGCAGTGTATTGTGAATATGTTATTTGACCTGTGTACAGGTTGGGGTAGATAGCAGTGTTCTTGGTCCTGTTCTATCTGACATTGCATGCTGCTCTAGTTGCTGGTACCCTATCAGCTTATATGTTTGTAGGGCCAGACTGAGACATGTCCCATACCACAGTCAGGCATCAGACTACACTGTGAATTGGGCCAGTATATGTTGGGTTAGTGTGTGAGTGGCAAATATGATGATGGGTTTTGTTCACACAGTCCACATACTGTACTGTTAATTAGGCTTACCATAATGTGACTGTGACTGTGTTTAGATTGGTTGTGGGTATGCACTTTCACACTAGTGTGTGTTACTCAGTGCTGTTACATGCCTGTAGTGCCTGCTATATTTGAAATTACATGTGTACTCCCCCATAGGAAAATTGGGTTAGCATTGTGGCAGTCTGCCTGTAGCTTAGACAGTGCTCGGTGGCATGCCTAGCAACTCAGTGTGTATTTACCCTAGTGTGATGCTATGTCCAGAAATTTGTCAGATGTACTGCTGCCTGGCCACCATATGTGTTGTGTATTTCTGACAAAGCAGTGGGATGCTATGAAGATGTATGCCACTAACTAGTGGGAAGTATGTGGGCTTGGGACCACTGTTCCTTCAGTTAATATATGTTAGGACAGACAGGAGGGTGTGAATGCATCAACTGTGTGAGCTTATCTACTCCAGTATTTTGGATATATCCCCATTTTCATGACTTTAAACATCCCCTTTGTCAGGCTTGGTCCACATTTCTTCCACTAAAGAGTTCTGTGTATACCTCTCGACTGACCAGACTCTTTCAGACTGTCCACATTTATTGCTCATATTTCTGCTGTACTCCACAGGATCATTACAGTGATTTGTGTGATACTTCACTATGAAGATTTTATGATGTCTGTCAGTAACTGATGGCATACATGTCAGTTTCAGAAGAGCCTTCCTTCACAACATGTACGTTGACACAATACACAACTCCTGTTACTGTAGCAACATTCTACATTTATAACTGCAATACATACATTACGTTCCTCTGCACTAAGAGGTTGAGAGTTATGGTGCTGAGGTATGACTCCACTACATGTTATGGGCATATGTTTATATATATCTATCTATATATATATATATATATATATATATATATATATATATATATATATATATATATATATATATATATATATATATATATATATATATATATATATATATATATATCCACATCCTTATGTGTAAATGTGAGTGCTGTATATACCTTCTCAGATGTATCCCACCATATTTATCTGATATGTGTATATTTAGATATAAAAACATGACTGATTCAACACTATTTCCAGTAACAAGTAGCAAACAATTGTAGTAGTTAAAGCAGTTTTTCACTACTATTTAGTACGTGTACTGAATGATATATTTGAAAAAGCAACAAGCATTTTTACAGCTCAGATGGCTTAGTGGTTAAGTGCTGTGACCATAGTCTAGAGGGTCCTGGGTTCAAGACCTGCAAGTGCTGTTTATTTTGTTGCTAGGCAGAACAAGGACTGTTGGATACAGAGTGGTTAAGGGAGTTTTGAGCAGCTTTAAGTGTGTTTGCATGGGTTTGCCTGGTGGTAAGCGGTGCTAACATACTGTTAAACGAATACATGCTTACACCGTGTAGGCTTCGCTTACCAGTGCGCAAATCTGCCTAGCATTTACATTTAAGCAATGCTTACACTTGCTAAGCATAGCTCAGCCCTGGTAACCAGTGATCACATTCCAGTCTGATAAAGAAGCAGGGTAATGACATCTTTAATAAGTGAATTTAATTCCATATACATAACATGCTTCCATGTGCTGTCATTACAGTAGCAACGGGTGTATGTATACTGTATGGGACACCTGAGTATACATGGGTAGTACCACAATCTTTTCTCTTTGTATGTGTTTCATACTTGGGTAGTATCCCAGGTTATATGCAGTCACACTTGCATGTATTGTATCATTACATTACTACTTTTACCAGTGATTTTCCAAGTAAGAGTAGATTGCAGATTGCAGTACTGGAACCATACACTCCTGCATGCAAAGTTGGACTCTGAGTATTGACTATCATGTTCTTGGTGTTTGAGCTGTATGTTTTTAAGCATCTCCTATTGGATATTGATCTGATATATTGATATTAACTGTAGACTACTATGTTTTAGGACATGTCATTGAGGACTGCTATCATGTAGTAATGGCATAACTATCAATTTCAGACATCTATCTGTCAAAACATTCATCCTAATGCATAACCTGTTGGCTAGCTACTTTCTGTCTCTCCTCTGTAGAGATGTTCAGATGTCAAGTATTCATCTTGGCTGCTTACAGGCAATCTCTGATTGACTGACACTGATATGTCTGCCCAGCTGTGTTATGAATGCCACAGCTAGGAAACCCCACTCTATATACACCACATGCCATGGATACCTCAACCAGACTACCACAGTCAACAGAACATGTTTGGGTATAGGTCATTAACCCAGACACTGGCCATGTTATGGAATATATGTTGCATACATGTCAATTGGAGCACCTCACCGGCCCTCTTCAAGAGAAAACCAGATGAGTGGATGTTGAATTTAACTGCCACCCTGGGAATCACTCAAGTTGTATCAGTTAATAGATAGCCTGCTGGCAAATTTCAGGTGGCATGATACCAGTGTACTCACATGCACCACTCTTTTCATCTCTCCATGGACATTAGCCTGGTACACACCTAGGAGCACCTGCACCTATGGACCTCAGCACTGTCAAATGTGTCTGTGTGCATTACTGAGTATAACAGTGTCTGTTTGTTTGTAAACTTGTAGTTGAAAATATCTGAGGACCTTCTCACCCACTACACCCCCCATTGCTATACTTAGAAATGGCTGCTGCTGTAATTCACATTAAATGTACCTTGTGACACTCTTCACCCTATGGGCTACCAGGAGCTTGCAGTACCAGCATAACACTGTTCTACAAATTGGTAGATAGGAGTGGGTTACCCTCTGTGTCCTGGCAGATGTGAGTATGTGTGTGCGTGCATCTGTGTGTATATGTGTGTGCAGTTGTGTGTGAGTGTGCATATATGTAGGAGACAGCATTCTGATACCACATTCTCCAAATACACTAAACCTTGCCATACTTTATAACAGATGGTGATGTTGCTGACGTTAGGAGAGCCATGACAAAACCCTCACCCTACTATCCCTGTGGTATATGTAATAAATGCATATCCCTGTAGTAGCAATAATTAGATAGATAAGGGTTTATGCTGCAGTCCTGATCAATGTGTGATTGTGGGTATGTCAGAGCATTATCATGGGTTTCAGTGAGTACAATATCCAATGTGGGGTGGGGGTGCTGGGTATACTGTCTTTACACCATGGTACCCCAGTACATGTCCCAAGGTCCACTGTATGAAGACTGCTGTCACTATCAACCATACAGGTAACTGATGACACTATCCAGCCCAATGATGCATGTGCTGTGTGCAAAAGCTCTGTAACAGTATGGACTCACTGACAAGGTAGTCAGCACTGCTAAACCCAGGTCTGTCAAATGTGTCTATGACTGGATGTGTTTGTCAATGTGTATACGACAGTATGTTATACTATGTATTGTCCATTAACACCCAGTACATCCCCCATTACCATACTGCACAAGGTCTGGTGATGTTGTTCACTTTACAGGAAGCTCGGGGCACACCTCACCCTACATGCTCTGTGGTGTGTGCAATTAAGGCCAAACACATTAGTAGGAATAAGTACCTAAGTAGGGGGGTTACTCTCAGTGTTGCCAAGTAAGTGTGTGTGTGTATGTGAAGGCATCTAATTCAGTTTTCAGAAAATATATTTCTCAGGAGATCATTTGTCTGAGAACTAACTGGCAAAAGGTAACATTTCAAAGCAATCATCTTGTGGAAATGCATTCCATCAAAACTAGTAGTGGATATATAAATGCCCTCTTCCCCACTGTACAGCTGTACAGTGATACTAGAGTTGGTATATATACTTGGGTGTGGTAGTTGTGGGAACAGCCATCCACATTGAGGTTATTGTGCGTATCCCACCGCTTAGTGTGCTGTTATATGGTACAGTTTATGTTAAGAGGTTAAGTAGTTGTTAATCAAACTATGTGCTGCTCCACATCCTCCAAAGTGGGGCGGCTGTACCCCCCCCACACCAGGACACCTATGTTTACCAACTCCAGGATTGCACTACATTGGGGAAGAGGACATATACCCTGCCAGTACCATCGTCAATTACATTAAATTGCCAGACTGATCATTTACTGATGTGATGTTTTGGCAATTTAGTCTTGGTGGAATTACATAGGCCAAAATGGCTTCTCTACAAAATGAAGTACATCCATGTGAACAGTATTCTCTGTGTATTGCATCAACACAAAAGCTTCTGTGTGTGTGTAATTCACAGACATTTGGTGTGTGCCAACCAGTACACTTACCATTGTCCACTGTAGAAGAGCAGCTTACATAGCCACCATGCACTCACCTGTATACACCCCTCAGACCTATCAGCCATGTGGCACATGCAGTAACTGTTATACAGACCTGTTACTTGTGTTCATCTGTACCCAGGATATGACACAGTCAATGTGTCAGCACAGTGCCACACCCCTTGTAGGAAAGGATAGCAGACCAACATCCTCCTGACACTTAGACACCTAGAACACAAACAGAATACATTATGGAGACCACAATCAGTCAGTGTTAATAACAGCTATAATGCATCATGGCTGGACAGCTACACACCCTGATGTGTAAGTATTACACATTCCAGCTAAACTTTAGTACATTCACCCTGTGCATCAGAACCATATTACCATGTCCCTGCATCGATGGTATGGATGACAGGGATGTGGCACAGGTATCATCATATGCACAGGGTGTGGTGTGGGTTTGCCAGAGGTCTAGGCTGAGCTGTTTGGTTGACATTGTGTATGTGAATTAGAGGGCTCTTTATTAAATGGCCTGTGTAGACGTTGTGTGTAGGTATGGAGGTGCCCTAGCTGTGCTGGTGATGTGTGTGCATATGTATGCACACTGTTCTGCCATGTGGCTGCCCTATACAGGTGTATGTTGGACAGCTGTGGACCGTACATGGCAGGGTGTACAGTTCACTGTGTCCGGCCATGGACATGGAACTGCTCCTGCCAAGGGTTGCACGGGTGCCACCAGGCAGAAGCCCAGATGTGGTACTCTCCCCTGACGATGACAATTATCTAGTGGATCCGCATCCCTCTTGGGACTGGCTAGGACCATGTGCACATGGCCTGCTGTGTTATGGTGTGGACAGAACCCTCCCCTGCAGTGCTAGTGCTGGTACTGCCACTACGGGAGTGGCCATGAGATGTTGCACATCCACATAGACCTCCACTTGTTGGTGTTTGTGACCTACGTCCATGTGGACGATGTCCTACTCCCACCACATGCTCTACTACAGACACCACATGGTCGGGGATTCCCACCATCTCACCAAACCATCTATCCATGACTTCTGCAAAGTAATGGTGGGCATCTGCAAGATCATGGATGTAGTCATGTACAGCAGGAAGAATAGCCCTCTGCAGCCTCAGACTATCTCTGGTGTAATGTTCCATACATGCCTGTGCCTCCATGAGGACCAGAAACATGCGTCTGGTGACACCTGCTGTGGCACTTCTGCCAGGGGCACAATGCTCAGCAGCCCTCCTATGTGCACCATTGTATTTCTGCCTGTGTGGGACCTCACTGGTCATCCAGCTATGGCTGCTGTGTACAGACACACTTGCCATAGTCACCACACTTTCCTGTCCCATGCCACCATCCACCAACTGTCCCTCATCTATGGCCACTGGTGATGGGGTATGTATGTGCATTGTGACTGTGTGCGGGAATGGGGTGGATGAAAGTGGGATGTCAACCAATGGCACAGATTCAGCCCCTGACAACCTTGCCTGTGTCTCAGTATGCTTATCATTGTCAGAGTCTGCATGGACACTAACATCAGTTTGCTTGCTGGAGGGACCCTGAACCACCTCGCCACCTGTGAGAAGAAGACAAGAAATGTAACTTAAGACCTGTACATTATGGTTTACTTCTATACACACACACACACACACACACACACACACACTTACACCTAAAGATGAGGTAGCACAAAGATATTACACAGACCTCTCATTACCCAACAGTCAACATAGGTAGGTACTAGGCTATCTGCCCGAGGGCATTTATAAGCCTAGCCAGAGCATGTCAGCTTTTGCCACCCCATTGATTAATTAACTGAGCCTCTGTCAAGAAGAGCCAATTAAGTGATCCCAGGGGTGTATTTTCTGTTATCCATCCACTCGTCAAGGTTTCTCTTGAAGAGTGTTAGTGAGGGGCTCTGCCTAATGTAGTTAGGAATTTTGTTCCAAAGCATGGGGAGTGTCTGTGACAGGAATCTGTCCCTCCAGCATGTTCTATTTATTGTTGTGGTGAGGTTTCGCTCACTAGAGCGAGTGGCTCGCAGTGACTTGAATTTCTTTAGGTGGAGCATGACCATCAATTCTGAGTTGGACATGGCTTTGTAAGTCAGGCAGAGATCACCTCTGATTAAGTGATATGCCACTCTGAGTACAGCTGGAGTTTTTCCATTCGGGCTGCATAGGAAATATGTTTGAGGCCAGTAATCCTCTTGTTGAGGTACTTTTATGGTCTTTCCAGCTGTTGGAAGTGTCTTGTGACATGACATATGGCACTCAACAGCATGCACTGCAGCCATATTCAATCCTTGTTACCAACATTATACATCTCTGTGATGCATGAGTTGTGTTAGTAGGTGATGCTCCTTCCCCTGGAACACACTGCACCCATGTACATAATATTGCTGTGCACCTGTACAGCACACTGGCATGTACTGTGCACCATACCTCACAAGTGTACACACCATTGCTGAATGTGTATATGTGTGGCAGTTATGTTTGCTTTGTTGCTCACAGCTCCTATGTGTTTATCTGACACATACCTGGGATGATATGAGGACTGATGTCAATAATTAATGCTTGACCTTTGATTTGCAGATCTCATCATCAGCAGTGCATGTATGTGCAATAAAATCCTGTTACACAGACAACCTGCAAAGCTTAACATGGATATGAGGAGTGTACACACCCTTGTTGACATGCCAGACTCTTCTATGATATGCAATGGGGCCACAATACTGCATTTGTTAACATTACACACACCTGGTATGTGACATATGGCATGTGCAATCCAAAGCGGTATCAAACAAATGCATTAGTTAAGCAGAAGCTAAATGAGATGCATACAATATGTGGGTTGCATAAGTGTGCACACCCTTAACATGATGGTTTGTTGAAGTACCTGTTAAGTGAACTACAGCATCACTATTCTTGAAAGGGGTATACTAGCATGGCCTTTCTTCACTTTTCATTATTTGGTCACTCTGCCCTACAAAGGTCCCCCAACTCTGCCAGATTGCAAGGTCAGCTCATGTGCACAGCCCTTGGAGGTCACATAGTGGCTTCACTATTGCTGTAGAGTCTGGGTTATGTCTGGCACAATTCATAACCTTGACTGTGTTCAGATACAGCCATTCTTAGTGAGCTTTGGATGCATGCTTCAGTTCACTGTTGTGTTTCAAGCTGACACCCCTCCCTATCCTCAGCCTTATTGAAGATGCCTGACAAATGTGGGCCATACATGAGTGTTATTTTGCAGTGTTCCAAATTGCAAATACCATGTCTACTGGCCTAGTTCCAGCTAATGAACAGCAACCCTAAAGATGTACACTGGAACCAACAAGCTAAAAATTGGGGATGGTGGCCCTGAGATGGAGTGTCGTGTTGCTTGTGCACCACACATACCTTTATGAATTCTGTCTGTAGGTTTGAGCCTTGGTCTCAAGACACCATTACACAATGTAACACATGCCTTTGGGAGACTCAATGTTATGCTTATGCTACCTGTACAGAGCCCTGGATGATGTTTCATGTGGGACAACTCTTCCGTCTGATTACCCTAACACATAGGCCACACTTATGCAGAATCCAGGTGATTGTCAACACAGGTACTGCACAGGCAGTACTTGCTAGACATTCTTGCAAGTCCCTCAGTGTTGCTGTATGTTTCTGGGCAGCCTCCATGACCAGTTTGCAACATGTTTTGTCATCTGTTTTTGATGGGCATCTGCTTATTTTCTACATCAGTGTTGTCCCATAGTTCATACACACATAGATGACTGTCTGCACTGTTTGCCATGGTATATACAATGGTGAGGTAAGGCTACTTTTCTCACTCCTGAGTGCTACCTTTTGGATGTGGGATCCATTTCATGGTTTGTAAGATGTGTGCATGCCATGGCTGCCTCTGTTGCAGGTGAGTGGGCAAATATCATGGGCATACTTCTTGTACAACAGACCATTACTTGGTGCGACATTGAGGCCCTGTACTTGATGGCAGGTGTGTACTCAAGAAGAGTGAATGCTGTCAGTACATCACAAGCTGCTTCCAAAATATGTTATTTGGAGTATGCACACATATGTTTCCTTTGTTTGGAAAGGTTTGTATTCCCCATATTTGTTGTCCTAACATAGGATTCCATATTACACATTCATTGCTCATGTTAGGATCACATTGCATGTTGTAAAAGGTGTGGAATGTGCTATTGTGGTCTGCCATTGTTTATATCAGGAACAGTTGCCATTATAATAGTGGTGCATGTACTGTTGTATCCACTGTATTAGGGGTAATGTTTCAGACATGTCCCTACTGTAGGCCATTTGTCCCGCCATTATGTTAATCTCTGTCCACACATCCTGCACTAACAGGTTGTTAGATATACTGCAGGAATCTTAAATACCCTTCAGATATGCCACCATGGTGACCACTGTGATGCAGTGCAGTTAACACCAACAAAAATGAACATGTACAGCATGCATTGTGGGTATGTGTGTTAAATGTGTGCATGGCAAATAGCATGGCCATAACATGGCTGGTGTATTGACAAACCTGAGCAAAACAACTCCATACTCACCAGCTACAGGCTGCTGCCCAAGTTGTATATCATAGGAACCTAAATAGCTGTGTGAGAGAAGTAATGTCAGCAGCCACACCTGTGGCATTGGTACAAGGTGGAAGCAGCATTTCAGCACATCAACAGTACTAACCCACAATACTAAGAATTATGCACATCTGTTCATTACTATACTTTAGCAACAGACTGTCTTATCTGATATATACATGTAGATACTTTACAAATAAAAAATGGATAAGCAACCGTGGTCTAGTAATGTGCCCTGGGGTCTTACCTGCACGCTCATCATTTGTGTGGGTGGCACCTACCTCCACAATGCTGTCTTCAGCCTGCTGGCTTGTCTGGTGGGCGGGTGCCCCAAGGTTGGCGAGGAGCTCCTCAGCATGTGTCAGTGGGGGCTGGATGGCATGACCCCCACCTGTGGCTAGCTGGTCCCTCCTAACAGCAGCAGCACATTGACGGGCATGGAGGATTAGGTCAGTGCAACGATGCTGCACCTGCTCATAATTTCAGCTGTGCAGGCCAACATCATCTACCCTGTCAATGAGTTAATTCCACAGGACGGTCCTCTTCTGCAGATCCTGGGCCCTGCGGCCGAATAGTATGCCATGATGTTGGATGAGGAATTGGATAATTGTGTCATTCTCAAGGTTCATGAATACTGGCAAACATTCCCTGGGCATTGTACCTGGAAGACATTAACAGGAAAAACATTCATAGGACCTCACCTCATATGGTTGTCCACATGAACATCAACAGTGGATATTACTTGCAAATAATCCAGACTATACCATAACACTGTAAGCTATCATGGCTTTGACATCTTGCATTATACTCCTGGCCCTGACCTGTCCAGTTCCCCCAGTGTTGGACACAATGGCATAATCCAGTATTCTCCATTCATTTCTGTGTAGAGGCATGACAGTGGCCATCTTCCATGTGGATGGTGTGTGGATGGTGGCAAGTCTGTGTTTGACTGTAGTGTGTGATGGAGATGTGAGCACATGCCTGAGTTCATGTAGGAGGCAGACTGTGATGTTCTCATGCCCCATGGAGACTTGCTGTTATTGCCATCAGTCAGCATCATGTACATGCTCCCCAATGATGCAGGCAGGAGAGTGGTTGATGTGCATATCCCCCTGTACAAATGTTGTGGACAGGGTACCACTGTTCCCACCTGCCCTGTCTGATGCAGGTTGCCTGTATCCATGGCATGTGTGTATGAGGTGTGCTTTACCCTTAGTACAGGTTGATGTGTGCTACTGCCTCTGGAAACTGCATACATATGTGGAGACATAGTTGCAATTGGCCTTGGTGGTTTGGATATGTCTGATTTCTAGTCATAGTCAGCCTTACAGGAAGTCACCTGTGAACCTACATGCTTGCTCAGACAGAGGTGCACTTGCTTCTAAGTTGTGGTCTGTGGCTATGTGCCCCTGTGCAGCCATTATAGCAACCTATTATGTGCTTTATGTCTTGCTGCTGTCCACCAAGGGGGATTACTCTATCGTTGGTGGAGGCTGGTTGTACAGGTCAGGTACTGCTGATTCCATATAGCTACAGTGGATATAAAGTGCACACACCACTGTTACAATGCATGGTAGTTGTGCAATTGAAACATGACCCCACAAAAGCACATGTCAACACAATCCCCACCTATGATGTGACCTATAGCCTGCTCAGTTCAATAGGGAACATAATAACCTGTCCTGTGAAAACATATGGGAATTAATGCTCAGTACATTAAGCCAGTTGAATGTGTGTGCACATCCTTAAACTGATATGTTGTGTAAACACCTACTGAGATGATTACAGCATCCATTTGTGTTGGTTTGTACTCTAACATCATATCACATCTTCACTTGGCAATGGTTGGGCACCTTCCATGAAACAGCTTTGTTTCTTTTTCAATAGAATTGTACAGGTTATGGGTCACATTTGAGGTGAGAAACATTTTGACATGACTTTCTGTAGTCTCGTTGGCATACAGCACACAGGCCTTGCATTCCAAAAGGGGTGTGTACACTTTGAAATCCAGTGTATATGGGTGTTGATATAGCTGTTAATAGTAGGCATGGACAGTGGGTCATAACACAATTGTAGATTTCTCTTATTACTACCTACTAAGCATGCCTACTGTAGTACCCACAGTGTCAAGGCAATGCAACAGTCAGTAGCAGTACACATTTTATTTTGTTGCATGCAATGACAGTGATATCACACATGTGCAACATGCACATCCTATTTCCTGGACTGCTTGTGACCCGTGTTATTACTTCTGTGCCTTTCAGCTGAACATACGCATACATACATACACATGCTCAGGGGATACCTGGTATACATTTGTGTTCTATGTCAGTATGGCACACTGTATTTACAGTCTTGCAGCTCAGTCATATGTCTCAACCTGTTATACCAGGACTTCTGGGCATAGGTCCACATCACTGGGTGACAACAGGGAAATCAATTTTGATAAAGTATTAATATACCTGACATAGCACAAGTATATGTGTATGTGACTACAGATATCTGTCACAACTTTGAACATTGTCCAGTAGAACAGCGTACAGTTGAATGTTATTAATTCAATATATCACATGCAGTTTAACACGTACATCTGCAACAGTGCTTTACTATGCTCATGCCCTATATAGGTACCCCAGATTTACAGTGCAAACATGTATAATACAGACTCATATTCACAGGTAACATATGGATATGGGCAACATCCCATTAACTGGCTTAGCAGTGGCACAGACATGACTGTTTGACAGACACTTTAGTGGTTGCCACACGTGAGCTGTCCTTTCCCAGGGTGTGTCAGGCTCCTCAGCTGTGACCCGACCTATATACCTCTTAGACCATCACATGTGGGCAAAGCTTGACATTAGGGGGGATATATAGGGACAGATTGTAGATATGCCTATTAGAAACCTATGAAGTTTGTAGCATGATACATTTTGCATTACCATGACTGTTCTGAAGGTGGTGGGGTCTGAAACTCATGTGTCTGTCATTACTTCATTATTTCCATCTCCAGCTATTTGCCAGACTAATATAGATGTTTGGAGGAACAGAACAAACACTATGATGGCTAAATCGTGACATCCTGTGAATATCTGCACAGTTACCAGGTATGGCCCACTGCAGACAGAACCAGATGCTATGTCCATAGTTGTTCAGCAGGACATCATTACAG
Source organism: Protopterus annectens (assembly GCF_019279795.1). NCBI lineage: Eukaryota > Metazoa > Chordata > Ceratodontiformes > Protopteridae > Protopterus > Protopterus annectens. Next base: position 1,515,433,960 of record NC_056741.1, read on the forward strand.
TAAATGGCACATATACATCTTTCATGATCATCTATCCCATTATTACAGACCAAGTACTACATTAAATCGCATGCTCACATGTTTCACATACCTGGTTTATTTTTATGTTCCTTCTGTGTGCAAGTTATCTTCTTGTTTCTTATTTTTTTTAGGTTTTGTTTACGTTGTTTCTAATTTTTTTGTCTCTCTCTCTCCCTCTTAATCCACAACTGGGATTGAGCTGGTTTGAATAGGTTGCAGCATGGCTTTTGTAGGTGATGCTCGTGTTTATGGGATGGCCTCTGCACCAATTGCTGTTCCCCACTTGCTAACTGCATGTAGGCAGTTGTGTAGTTCTTCCAATAGCCAATGTCATAGCAACCCACAAGTATAAATTACTGCATCATGTTGGTGTTGTCCCTTTACTTTGCCTGTATGGAAGACATCCTTAATGTGTGGGAGCAGCAGTGTTACAGACAGCAGGCAGGACTACCCTTTACAACAAGAACTGTGGACAGAGGCCAACTACATGTTTGTATAAGGTTCCAGACCTAGGGACAGTGTGTGAGTTTTGCTTTTATATGCATTGAATACTGCTAGTTTTACAAGGTTTGTGTGTATGTGCTAGTTTTGCATGGAATGCAGTATGTTTATAGCTCTCAACTGTGGGGCTATCCACATGATGGCCAGAGGTTTGGCTGTTATGTTTGGTCTGTTCCCCACACAGGTGTTGTCCTTGACAATCATTCTCTCTGTTCATTGCTATCAGTACATGGCAACACACATTTGTGTTTCTGACTTAATATTCCTCAGTAAGGGTATGCTGCAACCAACCCTGTAACACCAGCAACTTTCACAGTGTATAACAACAATATTTTGAATATGGCCCTGTGTTTCGGCCTCTGTCCTCCACTTATAGACCAGGCTTTGTCCAGATGTCATGCAGTAAGAGGTTGCTAGGTATGGTCTATCATTATTTAGTGCTGACATTCCTGTTATCATTCCAATGATGTGGACTCCCACACAAGTTATGGGGTAGTGTCCATATATATGAGGGCTACAGCTGAACAACATGCATGACCCTGTACAGTCAAGAGGTCAGTGTATAGAGAACACTGTTATATGCCCTTGTAAGACATTTTATGGGGGAGGGGTATTAAATGTTTTTAACCTAAGCTGTTAGAACATGTGAGGAATATCAGTAATAAGAAACATAAAGGTATATGGCTGAACATTTTCAAACATTTCACTATGGGAACAGTGGTGAGCTAGAGCTTACTGTTTTGCACACAGTTCTGTTTGTCAATGTGATAGTACCATTTTAAGTTAAGCATTGTTATATAATGGATACATTTACATTGTGACAACTGATACTTTTCCCCCTATGGGGTTGACTACAGAGTGTAATTAGAGGCTGTTGAACTACATCTGTAATTAAGTAATATCAGCACTAAACATTCTACAAGGAAACAACTCCAGTACTTATTATTAATGCCCACCCCTCCAGGCATGTCTAAATGGCAGTTCCCTGTGCTTTCTCCTGTTAACCTGGTGAACTTGGGCATCCTGAGGCAATGTAGCACCTCCCTCATGTACATCGACAACCCTCTCCTCTTACCTCCCAATACTCATACTTGCTAGAGATGCATTTATATATCTAAAATGGAAGCCACGCACTCTCCAGCCAAGGCAGGAATAGCTGGTCAAGAGGAGAAGGTCAACACTTGCACCACACCACATGGAACACATAGCCCTCCAGAACACTCACCAGCACTGCCTTCACATAAAAATACGAACCACACACCCACCTTCACAGAGGCTCTCAATAAAAATTTACCCAAACAGCAGAGACTTCCAAGGCAGAAATGCACTCGACCACCACAACACAACACTAATCATGAGACACATAACTCTCCTAAACAGTGTGCCACTCAACCAAAGCCCCTAAGGCAAAACAGCATGCCCAGCACACCAGTCATAGGTGACTCGACAGTGATGCACACTGATGCCCCACTCACTAGGTTGAATAAGGAGAAAGTAACAGTCAGCTGCCTGTCAGGTTCCAGCAGCCACCATCTAATGCACACACTCAGGTCCCTCAACAACAGGTACAAATACGACTCTGTCATTGTAAATGTGGGTGTGAATGACCTGAGAAGTACCTCCCTGGACTACATGACATGGAGGAGCTCTCGGATTATGTAGCTCAGGCAGGTACGACTCTAGTCCTGAGCAGCATCCTACCATCACCCAGAATGATACCATAGTACAAGCAGAAAATGATTAATTTCAATAATTGGCTAAGTTTCTGGTGTCATTCTAAGGGGATCCAGTTTCTGTCTGCTTGGGATGACATGACTGACAGACCTTGATGCTTTGCCAGAAATGGCCTGCATCTGTCACCCCTGGGCGTCCGGATACTGGCCAAGCCTCTTTCCACCCCTATAGTGGCTTTTTTAGGCGGTGTTCCAAAGACCAAATTGCCACTGTAACAGCTACAAACAAATGCAATCTGAGGGTCATGCTGCTCAAGACTAGAAGTCTAAATCTCAAAATACACTCACTCGAAGCACTCCTTAAAATAGAGAACTTCGACATTTGTGCTATAGCAGTTACCATAGTACAAGCAGAAAATGATTAATTTCAATAACTGGCTAAGTTTCTGGTGTCATTCTAAGGGGATCCAGTTTCTGTCTGCTTGGGATGACATGACTGACAGACCTTGATGCTTTGCCAGAAATGGCCTGCATCTGTCACCCCTGGGCGTCCGGATACTGGCCAAGCCTCTTTCCACCCCTATAGTGGCTTTTTTAGGCGGTGTTCCAAAGACCAAATTGCCACTGTAACAGCTACAAACAAATGCAATCTGAGGGTCATGCTGCTCAAGACTAGAAGTCTAAATCTCAAAATACACTCGCTCGAAGCACTCCTTAAAATAGAGAACTTCGACATTTGTGCTATAGCAGAGACCTGGTTCAAGGCAGCAGAAAGCACCCCTACACTAGCAGGCTATAACTCATTCTACACCTTTTGGCCCCAGAACATGGACCAAAGCTCCAAAGGTGGTGGTGTTTCCATATTCATAAAGGATGCGCACACCTCCAGACTGGTAGCCCAACATAACGCATCAGAGATACTTCAGATGCAACTAACATTGGGCAAGACAGCTATTCAGGTCGTAGCCTGTTATAGGTCCCCAACCATGTCCCAAGACACTCACTCCATGTTCCTAAGCACCCTGGAGAATATTAGGGTCCAACCTAACACACTCATACTGGGCAACTTCAACTACCCCTCCATTAAATAGTAAAACTACTCATGTACCAATACACTTGCCCAATGTTTCCTGGAATTCATTAATTCCAATGCCCAGGACCAGCTTGTTCTAACCCCCACTAGAGGTAGCAACATCCTTGACCTGGTCATTACTAACATGGGTGACCATTGCTCTACACCAATAGTCAACTCCTCCCTGGTTAGATCCGACCACAAACTACTCACCTTGGAAATCCACATCCCTCCTATTTCCCCCAACAAAGGTAACCACCATGAAAAACTTTTCCAAAGCTAACTTTGGGCTCCTAAGAACAGAGGTGGCTAACTCCACGGCACCTGTGCAAATGGAGAATAGTTGCATGACTGCCGAATCATACATCAATGCACTGTATGAACACGTACACAAATGCATGGATCTCGCCATATCCAACAGAACCAAGACACTCTCCTCCAAAAAAAGGAAGCCAATGTGGTGGTTCCCTGCCATAAACAAACTCTACAACAGAAGGAGGAAACTGATGTGGAATAAAGTGAAGTCACAAGACTGGAAAAATTCCCTTATCAGCCTCAACAAAAAGTTGACATCCCTTATCAAATCCTCTAAAGCTAGCTATGAAAACGGATTTTCAGCAGATAGTAAAGACAACTACAAGACCTTCTATAGTTATGTAAAGAACCTCCACGGCAATACCCAGATTTGCTCTGCGCTACTGCACAATGGTACCTCCTATACCGAGCCAACAGATATTGCCAATATACTGGCTGACAGACTCACTGCCAACTTTACCCCCCCCAAAGGACCAATCACAATACCAGTAGATTGCCAGGCACTCAGTATTACTGCTACAAAGGTTAAAACAGCACTGTCCAAGGCCAAAAATACAGCTTCTATGGGACCTAACAATATCCCTGGCTGTGGTCTACATGAACTACAGAGTGAACTGGCACCTCACCTCTGTGCCCTGTTCAATCATAGCCTCACCTCAGGCTTTGTCCCTACTGAATGGCGCACTGCTATAGTCATCCCTCTCCATGAAGGAGGAGCGACTGCAGACTATGGGAACTATCACCCCATTAGCCTGACATTCTGATATACAAAGCTATGGAAAGCATCATCATGGACCTAGTAAACAAGGATATAGGGATTCTTCAAACTCTGGAACCCACACAATTTGGTTTTGTGAAGGGTAGATCATGCCTGGTCAACTTGGTTGACTTCTTTGAGTCAGTTACCAGAGCTGTGGATGAATGCAAGGTGGTTCATACAGCCTACCTTGAGCTGGCCAAGACCTTTGATACCATGTCCCACTCAGGAATCATAGAAAAACTCAGTAAGCTAGGCATCAACCCCTATATCACTAGGTGGGTTGCAAACTGGCTCACAGATAGAACCCACAGTGTGAAAGTAGCTGACTCCAAGTCAGACTGCTGACCAGTCATGAGTGGAGTCCCACAGAGATTGGTCCTGGGTCCTCTTCTGTTTGGTATCTACTTCTCAGAAGTCCAGTCTAACACAAAGGGACTCTGGCTGACAAAGTCTGTAGACGATTGCAAGTTGGGAGCCATTATTAACTCCCCAAGTGATGCTGACATCCTACAGAAAGGCCTCACGGAGACCAACGTCTGGTGTCAGAACCATGGCCTTAAGCTCAGTGCCAAAAAGTGTGTTGTCATCCCCTTTGAGAAAAACCCAGTTTCCCATGAACTACCACATTGATAATAGTCCACTGAATAGAGAAGGCGTTATAAGAGATCTGGTAACACAGGTTGACAGCAACTTCTGTTTTGATCACCACACTGCCACTGTGGTCAGAAAGTCCTACTATGTGGCACATCTCATTACTAAGGGTTTTGCATTCAGGAAGAAAGAGGTCATTGTCTCCCTCTACTCATCCCTCATTACACCAATCATCAAGTACAATGCCTCATTTGGCATGTACCTCACTAGACATCTGCAACAACTGGAGAGGCCACAAAAGTACCTCACAGAGAGGATCCTAGGCCTTAAACACTTGTCTTATATGGACAGACTCACAAAACTCCGACTATTCTGTCTCATATCACCTACTTACAGGAGATTCTGCTTGACTTACAAAGCCATGTCTGACCCAGCTCTGTTAGAAATGCTACAGCTAAAGAAATCCTAATCCCTCCACACCACATGCTCCAGAGACCTCAACCTCATTACCACAATCAACACAAAATGCTAGAGAGACAGGTTCATAACCCAGAGACTGCCCACGCTATGGAACAGACTTCCCATACATGTCAAACAGAGCACCTCACTAGCCCTCTTCAAGAAAAATCTTGATGAGTGGATGGGAAATCAAAAATTCACCCTGGGGGTCCCTCCAGTGGCTCTACTCGACAGAGGCACTGGAAACTAAGGTCGGATAGCACGATGCCAGGGTAATCCTATGGGCTAGGCTTGTAAAGGCTCCAGAGCCATTAGCCTAGTACATATCTATGAACCTATGAATCTGTAAGTGTTGTTTGATTCTTGTCTTCAAGGCAAGTGTGTTTTTACTGTTGTACTACTTAAAGACTTTAGCCTAGAGAGCAAAATATCTTATTTTTTGTGGATTACTGTATCATGTTTTCTTTGAAAGTTGCATTAATCAGCCATTATGTATTTCAGACACCTAAATGCTATAAGAAATGGCATAAAGAACTGAAATAGTACACAAATAAACAGTTATATGTATGCAAAATGTGTGGTGTCATGTCCTTTCCATTGTGTGTGGGTATATGTTTTCATGCAATAATTCTCATTTGTAGGAAAGAATCAGACTCTGTCCATTTGAAAAGGTGGCAACTGTAGGAATAATGGCTGCTTGATATTCTGTGCACCCTCTATATATAATCTCTTTATATATATCTGTAAGAAATGATATACTTAGATATATTTATTTATTTTACATTTATTTTTATTTTGCACTTGCTGACCGGGATAGTCCGACTAGATATATGTCCATTTTCAGCAGAAGCCCGGGGAGAAGAGCTACATACATCACTGAGTGATAAACTCAGGCAGACATGTTTAGAAAAATATAGACAAAGAATACAGGCAGATATCAACATACACAATGTGCAGACTTGCATCTGATTGGCAAAGACGTATAAAAAAATGTGAACATAGAATACAATCAGATCTCATAATTCACAATGCTTAGACATTCAAATGCTATGAGGCATAGATACTTGGCTAAATAGCAGGTTGGGTAGCAAGACATGTATTAGTGAAGTTGTTAGTCAGGTTTAGAACAAGAGCACAGCCAATGAGATGTGATATACTTTTTGAGCTCTTTTAA